>NC_053433.1:91104667-91261462 GCF_007990345.1 Gossypium hirsutum | reverse complement strand
TGTTTAGTCAATACAATGACCATACTTGTAGAATGTATTAAGTGTTGAAATCGGCCCCAACATAGACATGCATATTCGGCCATAGGAAGGAGATTGGTGTTGCATGTATTCGGTTTGAGGCAAGCATATTGATGCTTTTGTCTTGGCTTAGAAAATTCGGCCAAGGGGGAAAAATTAGCTAAAATGTTGAGTTTGATTCATGATTCCGTACATATGTGACTTTAATGTCTAATGTATAAATATGGGCTAAGTGCCTTGTGTTCCTCTTTTCGATGCTCAAATGATTAAATCAATTTATTTGTTTAATTAAGCTCAAGAGCGAAGGGGAACTAAATCCGATAAAGGGAAGGAAAAAGTGGTCGAATAGCTATCGGAATCGTTCGACAACACCCGAGGTAAGTTCTTGAGTAAAAGAGCTTAAATTATGATTTGATTAGATCATGTTTTAAGCAAATTAAAATCATGCTCTTTGTGTGTGGCTATTGAGCCGAAATTGCAAGAATGATAAGTGTCTTGTGTTCGAGTTTTGCTAACGAAAATGAAATACGAATGTACCATGATTTTTTGTTAAATGTGCATGGTTATTTGAATGATGTCCGGGCTAAGTCCCGAAGGCTTTGTGCTAAGTGACCATATCCGGACTAAGATCCGAAGGCATTTGTGCGAGATACTAATTCCGGGCTAAGCCCGAAGGCATTTGTGCGAGTTACTAAATCCGGGTTAAGACCCGAAGGCAATTGTGCGAGTTACTATAACCGGGCTATGTCCCGAAGGCATTTGAACGAGTAGCTATATCCGGTTAAATTCCGAAGGTACGTGATTTGGGAATGAATGATCTTGCTGTAAAAATTTCAGTAAATACTCTAGAAACATCCCAACATTGAGGTATGTTTCGTATGTGCTTGAATTTAGTTGAGCCCTTACAAATAAGTATTCGCTCAGTTGATAAACGAGCTACCGGCCTTTGGCTAAGTTGATCTTTTGTGTATGTACATAAGGGTTGGTAATGTGAAGCAAGTATGATATCGAAAATTTGTGCATATGAAATTATCCGTTTAGCTATATGAATGCTATACTTTTGCTGTGCTGGAATTCCTTGCTCAAAACTTACTAAGCATAAATTGCTTACTCCGTTTCTTTGATCCTCTATTTTATAGATTTTGGTTCTCCAGCTATCGGACTCGGGATTTTGACGTCGAAGTCGCCCACACTATCAAAGCCCCCCCCTTTTGGTACAATTTTGGTTGAACTTCGAAATGGCATGTATAGGACTACTCGTTTGTTGTGGGTCATGGACCCTTTGGACTTGTATAATTTTGGATAGCCATGCGAAAATGGCTTATATATGTTTGAGTATAATGTTATAATCATTTGGTATGGATATGGTTATTGAGAGGTGTGGATATGCTTGACAAGGATTGGCCATGGGAATGGTTAATCACTATCATAAATTGTGCTATTTATGCAAAAAGGGCTAGTTGAATCATGGAAACCATGAAATAGGTAAAGTCTACCTTAAAGGCAGATGCTGACAGCAGCAGTGATGTAGATTTGGAAAATCACTAAAAATAGTACGAATGGAATTAAATAGTGAATAAATTATGTAAACGAACCTTGATGAATCTATTTTCATAGGAAAGTAACGAAACAATCATACGGACAGTATGTTAAGAGATATTCAGGTTCTTGTGAGACAGGGCCAGAACGGTTTCTGGATTTCCTGTTCCGACTTTGGAAATTCATTATAAATTAACCATAGACAATTAGGAGTCAAGACATATATGTATAGATTCCTCTCTGAGTCTAGTTTCTATAGAAACAAACAGAATCAGTAGTGAAGCCCTGTACAGGGAGATATCCAAGTCGTAATGCACAAAGGTCAGTGTAGTCGATCCCTGTAACATGGGAGACTTTGACTAATAAACTGTACTAATTGGCCCAACGAAAAATTCTAGAAAAAAATATGTAGATGTGCATATGAGTCTAGTTTCAGGGAAAATTTACGGAACTGGATTCCGAGTTTCTGAACTCAAGATATGATTTTTAAAGCAACTAGTACGCAGATTGGCAGTGTCTGGGAAATTATTTATAAAGTCTGTTAACACCTCGTGTTCGACTCCGGTGACGGTCTCGGGTTCGGGGTGTTACAGCGATTTTAGAAGAATTTGCAAGATGCTTTGGGTACGAAATTGCATTTCAATACTGCTTTTCACCCGCAAATGGGTGGTCCATCCGAGCGGATTATTCAGATTCTCGAAGATCTGTTAAAATGTTGCATTCTTGAGTTTGAAGGTACATGGGAACAGTATCTACCATTGATTGAATTCACTTATAATAACAGTTTTCAATGGAGCATTAAAATGGCACCGTACAAAGCCTTATATGGTCGCAAATGCCGTACACCTTTGTATTGGACTGATATTAGTGAAAATGAGATACACGGGGTTGATTTGATAAAAGAGGCTGAACAAAAAGTAAAAGTGATCCGAGATAGTTTGAAGGCAGCTTCCGATTGTCAAAAATCTTACACAGATTTGAAAAGAAAAGACATTGAAATTTGAGATTGGAGACAAAATATTTTTGAAAGTCTCACCGTGGAAGAAAGTACTTCGATTTGGTAGAAAAGGCAAATTGAGTCTGAGTTCATCAGGCCGTATGAGATTATCGAGCGTATCAGACCAGTTGCATATAGATTGTTATTGCCACCAGAGCTAGAAAAGATTCATAATGTGTTTTACATATCGATGCTTCGAAGATACAAATTTGATCTCTCACATGTGATTTCTCCGTCTAAGATTAATATTTAGTCCGATATGACCTACGAAGAAGAACCGATCCGTATTTTAGCTCGTGAAATTAAAGAACTACGAAATAAGAAAATTCTGTTAGTAAAAGTATTGTGGCATCGACACGGTGTTGAAGAGGCTATGTGGGAGCCTGAAGATGCCATGAGACAGCAATATCCGAACCTATTTTAATATAAGATTTTTAGGGACGAAAATCCCTCAAGGGAGAGTTGTAATAGTCCGATTTAGACCTAGTCAGAATAGTGGTTTCGGGACTACAAATCTAAATTAGGAAAAAATATTTTAATATTATTATCAATGCTTATTATATGTGAATTAGTATGTGTGAAGATTTTGTATGAAAATTTAATCGTTTGTGTGCTCAATTTGATAAAGGGACCTAATTGTGTAAATTGTAAAAGTTGCTTGCCATATGTTAAAAGTGCTTTTTTGCTATGTCTCTTTACTTGAGAGGTGCTTAAGTTGCTATAATGCCATTTGCATGATAAGTGGACAATTATGGCCTTGTATGTTAATGTTTTATTAATATTTTCATTAAGGGAAAAATTAGAAATTTTTAATTACAGGTTAATTAAATTAAACAAAACACAAAATAAGGTCATTTTGTGTTCATCCTAGCCGAATTCATCAAAAAACAAAAAGAAAGAAAACTTGAGCTAGGGTTCAGCCATGCTAAAGTTTGGTTAAAGGTTCGTTTTCGATCCATTTTCGATAATTTATATGTTTTTGTGATCATTGCTTTGTGTTTTACTAAGCCCATGTCTCAATTTCTAAAATTTTTGATGATTTTGAGTTATGCCATTGTTGATAATGTGAGCTTTGATAAGTTTGATGATATTAAATGAAAGATATGTGTTAGATTACTAAGTTTTGTCTTTGAATTTTTGATGAATTTGAGTAATTTGGACTAAATTGTAAAAAAAGATTTTAAGGGACTAAAATGTGAAATAAATGAAACATATGGGCTTATATGAATACTATGAGAATTCAGCCTAACATAGGTATATGGAAATTATATGTATTTTTTGATTTTGTGAATTAGGGACTAAAATGTCAAAATCTGAAAATGTGAGGGCTAATTCATAAAATGCCCTAAATGTATGTTTGTGGATTGATTTGAATTTGTATAGATCAAGAACTAAAGAAATTGAAATTAGATCGGGGAAAGTCGAAAGTTGTTGGGTAGCCGATTCCGTCTATCCGAATCCATACGAGGTAAGTCTATATACAAATAAATGTGTTGTAATAATTTATTTAAGTTTAATTGCTATTGAACAATGATGAATAGCTTATTGAATTGAATTTTAGATATCTGAGAAAGTATCGACAAAATTCTGACATCCGAAAAGCCCTTTACGAACCCTAGGAATAGTTAGGATATATACGTCATGACATAGGATCCGATATATGTTTTCGTTTAAGACCACGTCTGGGACGTTGGCATCGACTTATGATTTACGTGTAAGACCATGACTGGGACATTGGCATGGTATTTGATTTAGTGTAAGACCTTGTTTAGGACAGTGGCATCGATATTGTAACACCCCAAACCTAGCCTAGACGTTATGGCCAAATCTGGCGATGCTACATGAATGTGCTTTTAAAAAACTAAGTGGTTGATAAGCCATTTTTGTTATCTTTTATTGTTTTTAAATCAAGTTATTAGTTTTCAAAACCTTATCCATTTATTTACAAGTCATTTTAATTAGCGGAAGTTTTTAAAACGATTTATGTAGTGATGAGTGTTTTGAATGAAAACATTTATAACTTTTGAAAACCCATGTTTTCCTACCACTAGCGAAAATAAATCATAAGGAATGAAAAAAAATCCCAAAATTAAAGTAAAAATCCATAAAGGCCTTATTACAATAAAAATATTCCAATTAATAAAACTTATAATCAAAATCAGATGCGAAAATAATAGCGGTTGTGTGGCCACCTCTGAGTCCCTCGCTGCACCGATCCACCTAAGTCTGGGGATTACCTGTAGAGTGAAACAAAAGAGGTGAGTTACGAAACTCAGTGTGTAATTCCCATGCATAAAAATAGATAGTGTACAGATAATCACAGTCTGGGTATAAGCCCTTTATCAGTAATAGTGTCAGTCCAATTTGGGCCTTAGTCTATCTTAGTACAGTAACAGTCACATATATGCAATCACAAGATTCCTACCCAACCAACCTCTACACTCCATCTCCGTCCAACCCTACACTCCATGTGGGGATATAATCAACCCACCCAACCCTACACTCCAAGTAATGCCAAATGCGGCACCATACAGTAATATATAGTTGAACTGCCAGTAAATCAGGCTCGAGGCCTATCAGTGCACTTCATTCACATAATGCAGCCCCTAACCCAATGTAGTACAATATACATCATGTCATGCCATGTCATAATTGTAACACCCCTTACTCATACCCGAGGCCAGGATAAGGTACGAGGTGTTACCGGACAAACATACAAACATTAAACTAAAATATTGGCCATAAAATTTCATTCATATTTCAAAACGTTCATTCACTTACACATAGTCCCTTATTTGAGTCTACGAAGCCCAAAACATACTTTAGAAAGGGTTTGGGACTAAACCAAGAACTTACAAAAATCTTGGAAATTTCATGCTTTAAGGCTCCACACGCCCGTGTCCCAAAGTCGTGTTCCATACACAGCTGAGACACATGGTCGTGTCTATGCCTGTGTGGAATATACCTAAGCTATTTTCCAAGCTTTGGTCAACCTTAATCTCTTACACACTTATACAAAATCAAAGCATATAACATGGTATTCATTTAATGATTAAATATTCTCAATTAAACCACAAACATAGCATTTGTATGCCATCATACATGTGTATCTCACACTCATTTTACCTTGTTTATTATAGTACCACTTATACATTTATACCAAGATTATCATCTTACCAAAATATCTTCAGCTTAATCATCAAGCATTCATATTTTAAACTAGATCATATCTTTATAAAATACCACAATTCAAATACGCAAAATAACATATTTGCCTGAAACATTTCAATTCAACTCCATACCCAACAAGCATTACATTGAGACTAGTCATATATATATACATGTCATGATACATATTATTCTCTTTCTGTTTTCTTATAAACACATATCATTTATTTCATTATATCAATATTTCATATATCATAGTTTCCATGTATTCCACATATATTTATTTTCCTCCTCCTCCTCTCCATTCCACATCCTTAATGTATATAGCATTCTTGTAAGTACGATTTCACAATTTACTAATAAATGCTCACATCAAACTGTCCACACGAGTCATAGTCACTTAGTTATTTATAATTTGAGCTACAGAGCTCCAAATTAAGATCTATAATTTCTCTTGAAACTAGACTCACTTATCTTTCCACCATAAAATTTTCATAATTTTTGGTTATCCAATTAGTACATTTTATTCATTAAAATTTCCCCTGTTTCACATTCTGGCAGTTCTGACCTCTCTTCACTAAAAATTAATTATCTCACAGTACAAAACTCAGATAATGTTCTTGTTGATTTATCTTGAAAATAGACTCATTAGGGATTTTAAAAATATAATTTTAAGCCTCTAATTATTTTTATCAAAAGTTTTGTGATTTTCCAAAGTCAGAGCAGGGGATCACGTAATTATTTTGAACCAGTCTCACAAAAACAAAAATATCTCAAAATATAGAACTACTTTTCTTTCTCTATTTCTTTTATATGAAAATAGACTCTTTAAGATTTAATTTTATATCACATTAAGTCTCTGATTCAATTTATACTATTTTTGGTGATTTTTCAAAATCACATCACTGCTATTATCCAAAACAGTTTTATTGCTAATTCACTCTTTCACACTTTCTTTGTATTAACCTCATTTTAACATACATATCACAAATCAATTTCACCACATTTCATACATCACAAGTATAGGCCCATGATCACAAGGTCACCATAAAATCATCCTCATGTATAACTTACTTGTTTATAACCTTACCACATCCTGGTCACTTAATGAACACATCATTCACATAACCGAGTTCCTGCACTTATTCATCACAAAACTCACAAAGCAATACATAGAGAGTCTCCCGTTGAACACTTCGGATCAATCCTTGATACTTGGTGGTTTCAGCACATAGCTCCACCCATCATATAGTTTAGCTCTCTTGTACACATGGTGAACAGTCAGTACCACCTATGTGACCTAGCCAATTTATCTCGTAGCTCTCTCGTCTACATGGTGTCCTCACCTGGAACCATGCATGCGACCTAGCTACATATATCCCGTAGCTCTCTTGTCTACATGGTGTACACATAGTATCACCCATGCGACCTAGCTACATCATAATGTCTTGTAGCTCTCTTGTACACATGATGTGCACTCAGCACCATACATGTGACCTAGCTACATACTATTTGTATCATCCAATCTTTCCGAAGGTTCAACCGGGATTTCTCTCTCTTTTCCAACAATTTCACCAATCAAGTAATTATCCACAAACATATTTCCAATATTATTATAAAATATCAAATACAAGTAATATTGATGTATTACTTACATATAAACTTACATCTCATTTAATATCAAGGCAATAACATTAAATTACACATTGCCTTATTAAAAATCATATGAACTTACAATTTCCCATAATATCCATAATCATAGAAATCACATTTATGTATAATAATTCAATGCACACATGTACCATAGACATATTTTTAAATCAATTCATAAACTTGGCACCATAATCATTTATTTTAAAATAATTCAATTAATTCACTAAATTTAACTTTCAAATATAAATTACAGCATTATTGTTGTATTATTATCATACCAACTTACATGCTTTCAACACCGCAGAAATCATAATGAATATATCAATTTTACATTGAAACATGCATAAATTAATGCTTATTATACATATGAACTTACCTCGATACTAAAACGGCCATTTTACCAACTTTCCCAATTTTCAAATTTTCTCTCATTCTAGGATTAAATCTTGTTTTTCGGGATCTAAAACATCATATTTTACTTATTTAATTAATGTACTATTCAAAACAGTCCTTAACTCAAACCTTGGAAAAACTACAATTTTGCCCCTAAACTTTTGCATATTTACACTTTTTCCCTTAGGCTCGGTAATTAAACTTTAGCCCTTATTCTTATGTTTTATGACATGCTGATCACTTTTCCCTTCTATGGCAACATCAAATTCTCACTCTAACATATACTTATGACTATTAGGTATTTTTACCGATTAAGCCCTTTTACTCATTTTCACTCAAAACCGAGTAGCACAAGTTGTCTAACATAATTTAAAACCTCATATTCTATTATAAAATATAAAATTAAACACATTTCACTTATGGGTATTTTTCACTCAAAACCGAGTAGCACAAGTTGTCTTACTGTGGAAGAAAGTACTTTGACTTGGCAGAAAAGGTAAGCTGAGTCTGAGGTTCATCGGGCCGTATGAGATTATCGAGCGTATCGGGCCGATTGCTTACAAATTATTGTTGCCACCAAAGCTAGAAAGGATTCATAATGTGTTTCACGTATCGATGCTTCGATGATATAGATCTGATCCTCACATGTGATTCCTCCATCTGAAATTGAGATTCAGTTCAATATGACTTATGAAAAAGAACCGATCCGTATTTTGGCTCGCGAGGTTAAAGAATTTCGAAACAAGGAAATTCTATTAGTAAAAGTATTGTGGCATTGACACAGTATTGAAGAGGCTACGTAAGAACCTGAAGATGCTATGAGACAGCAATATCTAAATCTATTCAATGGTCAGATTTACAGGGATGAAAATCCCTAAGGGGGAGAGTCATAATAGACCGGTTTAGACCCTAGTTGGAACAGTGGTTTCAGGACCACAAATCTGAGGTTAGAAAATTATTTTATTATTATTTTTGGTGTTTATAATATGTGAATTGATATGTATGGAAGTTTGGTGTGGAAATTTTATCGTTTGTGTGCTTAATTTGCAAAAATGACCTAATTGCAAAAAAAGAAAAAGATGTGTTCTAATGGCTAAAGTGTCAAATTGCTATGTTTTTATATATGTGGGGTCCTTATGATGCAATTATACCATTGAATTAATGCATGGACATTAATGGACATGAGATAGTGGAATTATAATGAAAATAATAAGGCTAAATATGTAAATAGCTTATTAATGTTTATTAATTAAAACAAAACATCAAAATTAAGCCATTATCATCCATGGTTGCCGAAAATTGAAGAAGAAAAGAAAGGAAAAAGAGTTTTAAGGTTTCATCTAGGAGAATTTATGATTAAGGTATGAGTTTTGCTCAGTTTTTGATGATTTCTCCGTTTTTGTGATCGTTGTTAAGTGTCCTAGCTAGCCTATGCTTATATTCATGAAATTTTTGATAATTTGATGAGATGCCATTGATGAATTCATGATTTTTGTGATATTAAATGATGAAATATGAAAGCTTAGTACTTGATATACATGTTTTGTAAAGTGATTTTGAGTAAAAATGCATATTAGAGACTAATTTGTGAAAATGAGAAATTGAGGGGTTGAAATGTAAATAAATGATAAATATGGGATGATGGGGACTATAGGAAAATTTTACTAAGACATGGTTTTGATGAATTTTGTATATTTGGTGTTTTGTGTAATAAGGACTAAAATGTTAAAATCTGTAACTTTAGGGGCTAAAGTGAAAAAATGCCCAAAGATGTGATGTGTATTAAATTGAATGTGTTAGTGATTAAATGAGTTAATTTTGAATACATATAGATCAAGAAAGGAGAAATTCGGGCTTGATCAAGGCGAAAACAAACTGCTCGATTGATCGACTAATATCGTCGTTTTTTCGTCCAACGTAAATTCCTGTAAAATACATTTGGGTTAAACAATGTTTATATATGATGGAATGTATGGAAATGAGATGGTGAAGCTTGAGTATGTGAAATGTAGATTGATTATAAGGCACTAAGTATGCGAATAATGAAATAGTTATGGCTACTAAAATGGCACTGAGTGTGAGATATTATAACAGCGCTGGCTGAGTAAATGGCACTATGTGTGCAATACCAATATAAATTCAGTTTAATATAATTGCAATAAGTGTACGAAATTATTATAGCTTCGGCTAATCAATTGGCACTAAGTGTTCGAGTTCTTTGAACGTTAAAGCATGATCGAATGGCTTAGTGCATCGAGTATTGAAGTGATAAATATGATAGATGAGAACGTGATGGATCAGGTATGTACGAAACCTATGTGGTTGATGATATTAGGTATGAAGTAGATGAAATGAGTTGGATTGAATAGCATTATGAATGCTAATTATAAGCTTAAATATGTGGTATGAAAGTAAGATATATTCTTGAATAAGAATGAGTAATGTGATAAGCTTTATTAATTGTTGATTAGTTGATTGAATCATAATTGATTTATGAGTTAAATGTGTTATATCATCAACTTACTAAGCTTTAAAGCTTACTGTGTGAAATGCTCTCTGTTTTATAGTGTTTTAAAGCTAGCTCCGATCCGGGGATCATCAGCGACTCATTCACACTATCAGACATCTATTTTGGTTCCATTTTGAGAGTTGTACATATGGTATATGGCATGCATATGCTAGAATTATTTTAGTATGTTTTGTGATGTGAATATCTAGCCATGAGATTTGGCTTGTAAATATTGGTATGTATGGCCTTTTAAGTTAGCCTAAATGATGTGTTTGATAGGTAAGTCATATGATGTATATAATGTTCATGTGATGGTTTGAATATGGAATGTTGAATTGGTAAGTTTTGTGGTATGAAGTAGGTGATAAAATGATGAGTTTATGTATTTGGAACTTATGTAAGTTGTGATGATTTTGGTTCATTGATTTGGTATGTTTGGTTGTGAAATTGAGTAGTGAATTGGATGGTATTTGAATGGCATGAAATATATACAAAATGGTTGATTTGGTTGTCTATGAATGTATCCAAATAATGCTAAAATGTTGTGGCTTTGGAGTACTTGAGATAGGTGGGAAATGTGGCTTAAACCAAGCCTAATTTCACCCCACACGGTTGACCACACGGGCATGTGTCTCGACCGTGTGTCTGTTGTAATTTAGTTATTCAAGTTAGTCTCGAGCACCGCCTAGATACAAAGGCGTGTCTGGTAGCCGTGTGAGGCACACAACCTTGGTACATGGGCGTTTGTGGCCATTTCGAAGGGTACACGGGCGTATGGTGAGCCGTGTGATCTAAGTCAGTTTCGACCATGGCCAAGGCACGCGGGCATCTCTTGTGGCCATGTGGATAAGTTAGTATGTATGCCCTATTTTGCTATGGTTTAGACACACGGGCGTGTCTACTCCCGTGTGTGGCACACGACCTGGTCACACGGACGTGTGACCTTTGTAACTTTGAAAAATGTATAAGTTTCAAAAAAATTTGTATGAGCCAGGTTTAGTCCCTTCCCCTTTCTAAAGCATGTTTAAGGTCTCGTTTACCTTCATAAGGGACTCTATAATGATGGTGACTTTGATGCTATGACATTTGTGAAATGAATGTGAAATGTTTAGATGTGTCCGATAATACCTCTTTACCCTAGTCCAGCGTAGGTTCTGGGTTAGGGGTGTTACAGTTTTGAAAATGGGTAGCCACATGGTCTGGAACATGGCCATGTGACCCAAATTTTGAATTGTACTCAGTTCGGTGACACGACCATGTTCCTGGGTCACATGGCCTATTTCCAAAATTTTCAAAATTTTCCATATTTTTTGTTTTGTTTCAAATTAGTTCCTGATTGTTTTCAAACTATTTTTACAGTCTCATAAGCCTGATTTAAGGCTTTTAAGTGTAAATATGCTATGCTTAATGTGTTGATTGAGTATTGATTAAATTAATATTTGAATGGTTTTGTGATGTCATTTGATTGAAAGTGTGTCGTAATACTCCGTAGCCCAAATCTAGTAACAAAGACAACATAGTTTCTTAAATTTAGTGGTATCAAAGCTACAATTTAGTTGATTCTCAGGCTAAAAGTAGCATGTTACAGTCTAGAAATTACGTGCCGAATATATATATGTGATAGTGTGATAATAATTGATATGATCTAACCTCTTTTTTTCTTATAGATTTAAAGGATGTCGTCAGAATTTGATCGTGCTAACACTTGTAACAGCCCGTTTTTGGGTTAAATCAGAATAGTGATTTCTAGACCACAAATCCAAAGTCAAAATATTTATTTTATTATTATTTTATTGTTTACAACATGAATATATGATGGTGTGAAATTTTCGTTAAGAAATTTTAGCATTTGAATGCTCAATTAGGTAAAAAGGACTAAATCACGTAAAATGCAAAAGCGTTGTTCTATTAGCTAAAGGTATTAAATAGCTATAGAACGTTAGAGTAAAGGTCTTTAAGTAGTAATTAACTCATTTGAGAGTTAATGGATGATAGTTGAGTGGTGTTTGGTGTAGTTATTAAATAATTTTAAGGTTAGTTTGGTAAATTAGTTATTAAATGATAATTTAATAAAATAAAAGCCATTTTTATTCATTGTCATCTTCATCTAGCCGATTTTACAAAGGAAAGAAGCCATTTTTCTTAGCTCCAATATTCGACCATGCTATCTATGCTCAATTAGGTATGGTTTTTGTCTCGTTTTTGTTGATTTCTATATTTTTCAGATCGTTGCAGCTTAATCTAGCTAGCATGTATCTTAGATTTCAAAACTGTTAAAATATTTGAATGTTGCCATTGTTGAATGCATGAGTATTTTGTTAGTTGATGATGGAAAATAAATCACTATTGTTAGATGTACAAGTTTTGTAAAATGAATTTTGGTAAAAATGTCAATTTTGGATTAAATTGTGAAATATGGTAATTTAGTGGTTGAATTTTAAAATAAATGAAAAATATGGGCTGATATGAGAATTGGTAATATTTGGCCAGCATGAATTTGTATTAAATTGAATAAATTGTAATTTTATGTGATAAAAACTAAATTTTAAAAATGTGAAATAATAGGGTCAAAAATGTAATTTTGCGAAAATGTAAATAGTGCTAAATTGAATGAAATGATGATTAAATAAGTAAATTTTGGTATTATATAGATTGAGATCAACAAGATTTGGATCTAGAATGTGGGAAAACAAAGTATCAAATTAGTCAGCCTAATTCATCATTAGAGTGAACGAGGTAAGTTCGTATGTAATAAACACTATTATAGTTATGCTCTTAATGCTTTGGTATTGCATAAATTGTGTATATGGAACTACAGTCATGTTCGACGAAAAATCAGCTATAAGTGGTACTTAGTGTGCTAATCAACATAGCTTCGGCTATATATGGCATTTAGTGTTCGATTCGACATAGCTACTGCTATAAATGGCACTTAGTGTGCGAGATCGAGATAGATTCTACTATATATTGCACTTAGTGTGCGATTTGAGACAGCTTTGGTTATGTACGGTACTTAGTGTACAAGACATCGAGAATTCAACAAAAAATGTTGACTAAACGTGGTTACAAGTGATGGTACGACTTAGTCAAGGTACTCATAATAGAAATCGACATGTAAGTGTTAAAAGTGAATTTCTGTAATAGCCCAAAATTGGGTCTAGTTAGAACAGAGGTTTCGGGACCAAAAAATATGAGATATAAATAATTATTTTATGATTATTTTGAGGTCTATGATATGATTGCATGATTTTGTGAAAATTTCGTGAAGAAATTCTATGCATAAAGTGCTTAATTCGAAGTTAGGGACTAAATTGAATAAGTTGCAAAACTTGCATTCTAGAAGTTTCTAGTATGAAATTAATTTGAAATATTAATTAGAAGGTCTTAAATAGCAATTTTACCAATTTCTAAGTTATGGACAAAAATTGGACATGGATGGAATTTTTGGAAAGTTTAGTAGTAAGGGTATTTTGGTCATTTAGGTGTAAAACGAATTAAAATATAAATTAAAAGCCAATTTTGCTCATCTTCTTTACCATGGACGTGTATACCAAGGGATACTCCATGGCTAGGGTTTTCAAGCTTCCCAAGTTCAATTGTAAGTCCGTTCTAACCCCGTTTTTCAAGTTCCTTACGTTTTTGGAGTCCCGGTAACTTGATTTAGCTTATGCTAGCAATAATTCAACCTAGGGTTCATATTTGGAAAAATACCCATAGGTAAAATTTGTGTATTCTGGTGTTTTATGATACAATATGAGGTTTTAAATTATGTTAGACAACTTGTGCTACTCGGTTTTAAGTGAAAACGAGCGAAAGGGCTTAATCGGTAAAAATACCTAATAGTCATAAGTATATGTTAGAGTGAGAATTTGATGTTGCCATAGAAGGGAAAAGTGATCATCATGTCATAAAACATAAAAATAAGGGATGAATTTTAATTCCCGAGCCTAGGGGCAAAAGTGTAAATATGCAAAGCAAAATTGTAATTTTTCCAACGTTTGAGTTAAGGACTGTTTTGAATAGTACATTAATTAAATAAGTAAAATATGATGTTTTAGATCCCGAAAAACGAGATTTGAACCTAGAATGAGAGCAAAATCGAAAATTGGGAAAGTTGGTAAAATGGCCGTTTTAATATCAAGGTAAGTTCATATGTATAATAAGCATTAATTTATGCATGTTTCAATGTAAAATTGATACATTTACTATGATCTTTGAGGTGTTGAAAGTATGTAAGTTGGTATGATAATAATACAACAATAATGCTGTAATTTATATTTGAAAGTTAAATTTAGTGAATTAATTGAATTATGTTAAATTAAATGATTATGGTGCCAAGTTTATGAATTGATTTAAAAATATGTCTATGGTACATGAAGTGCATTGAATTATCATACATAAATGTGATTTCTATGATTATGGATATTATGGGAAATTGTAAGTTCATATGATTTTTAATAAGACAACGTGTAATTTAATGTTATTGCGTTGATATTAAATGAGATGTAAGTTTATATGTAAGTAATACATCACTATTACTTGTATTGTGATATTTTATAAAAATATTGGAAATATGTTTGTGGATAATTACTTGATTGGTGAAATTGTTGGAAAAGAGAGACAAATCTCGGTTGAACCTTTGAAAAGATTGGATGATACAGATGGTATGTAGCTAGGTCACATGTATAGTGCTGAGTGCACATCATGTGTACAAGAGAGCTACAAGACATTATGATGTAGCTAGGTCGCATGGGTGATACTATGTGTACACCATGTAGACAAGAGAGCTACGGGATATATGTAGCTAGGTCGCATGCGTGGTTCCAAGTGAAGGACACCATGTAGACAAGAGAGCTACGAGATAAACTGGCTAGGTCACATGGGTGGTACTAAGTGTTCACCATGTGTACAAGAGAGCCGAACTATATGATGGGTGGAGCTATGTGCTTAAACCACCAAGTATCGAGGATTGGTCCGAAGTGTTCAACAGGAGACTCTCTATGTATTGCTTTGTGAGTTTTGTGATGAATATGTGCAGGAACTTGGTTATGTGAATGATGTGTTCATTAAGTGACCAGGATGTGGTAAGGTTATAAACAAATAAGTTATACATGAGGATGATTTTATGGTGACCTTGTGATCATGGGCCTATACTTGTGATGTATGAAATGTGGTGAAAATGATTTGTGATATGTATGTTAAAATGAGGTTAATACAAAGAAAGTGTGAAAGAGTGAATTAGCAATAAAACTGTTTCGGATAGTAGCAGTGACGTGATTTAGAAAAATCACCAAAAATAGTATAAATTGAATCAGAGACTGAATGAGATATCAAATTAAAGATTAATGAGTATATATTCATATAAAAGAAACATAGAAAGCAAAGGAGTTCTATATTTTGAGATATTTATGTTTTCGTGAGACTGATTCAGAATGATTACGTGATCCCCTGTTCTGATTTTGGAAAATCACAAAAATTTGTAGAAAAATAATTATAGGCTAAAAATTATATTTTTAAAATCCATAATGAGTCTAGTTTCAAGATAAATCAACAAGAACATTATCTGAGTTCTGTACTGTGAGATAATTATTTTTTAGTGAAGAGAGGTCAGAACTGTCAGAAAGTGAAACAGGGGAAATTTTAATGAATAAACTGTACTAATTGGCTAAACCAAAAATTTTGAAAATTTTATGGTGGAACGATATGTGAGTCTAGTTTAAGGGGAAATTTATGGATCTTAATTTGGAGCTCTGTAGCTCTAATTATAAATAATTAAGTGACTATGATTCGTGTGGACAATTTGATGTGAATATTTATTAGTAAATTGTGAAATCGTACTTACAAGAATGCTAGATACATTAAGGATGTGGAATGGAGAGGAGGAGGTCGAAAATAAATATATGTGGAATACATGGATACTATGGTATATGAAATATTGATATAATGAAATAAATGATATGTGTTTATAAGAAAACAAAAAGAGAATGTTATGTATCATGACATGTATATATATATATGACTAGTCTCAATGTAATGCTTGCTGGGTATGGAATTGAATTGAAATGTTTCAGGCAAACATGTTATTCTGCGCATCTGAATCGTGGTATTTTATAAAGATATGATCTAGCTTTAAATATGAATGCTTGATGATTAAGCTGAAGATATTTGGTAAGATTATAATCTTGGTATAAATGTATAAGTGGTACTATAATAAACAAGGTAAAATGAGTATGAGAGACACATGTGTGATGACATACAAATGCTATGTTCGTGGTTTAATTGAGGATTTATAATCATTAAATGAATACCATGTTATATGCTTTTGATTTTGTATAAGTGTGTAAGAGATCAAGGTTGACCAAAGCTTGGAAAATAGCCTAGGTATATTCCACACAGGCAGAGACACGACCATGTGTCTCAGCCGTGTATGGAACACGACTTTGGGACGCGGGCGTGTGGAGCCTTAAAGCATGAAATTTCCAAGATTTTTGTAAGTTCTCGGTTTAGTCCCAAACCCTTTCTAAAGTATGTTTTGGGCTCCGTAGACTCAAATAAGGGACTATGTGTAAGAGAATGAACGCTTTGAAATATGAATAAAATTTTATGGCTCGTATTTTAGTTTAATGTTTGTATGTTTATCTGGTAACGCCTCGTACCTTAGCCCGGCCTCGGATACGAGTAAGGGGTGTTACATTTAGTGGTATCAGAGCCAGGTTTAGTCGATTCTCGAAATAACATAGCAAGTGTAAGAGTTTAGTTATACATGCCACAAATATGTGATAGTGTGATGTCTCCCGACACTAATAAGGACTATTTTGTTTAAAATGAAATATTCTCCAACCAAGCTACATCTGACCATTTGATAGCGATATTGAAGTATTTGAATAAAGTGTAGCTATGATGCGTTAAACTCGGAATGGTATGAATAAGAATTCGTGATATATGTATATGTGATAATATGTGAGATGAAAGTTTATATAGTGATATATTTATTCATATTTGTTTGGCCTTCATATGCTATTGCATGCTTGACTAAATTAATTAGTAAATGTGATGATTAAAGTTATTCAAAATTCATAGAATGTATGAGTGAGTGCACTTGTTTGAAATGAGATAATTGGAAATTTTATGTAAGACAGGTATGAATAATAAATTGTTTGAAGTGGATAGTATGATTATAATGACATATGTGGATAATGAAAAAAATGTGTCATATAGATATATGTCAGAATCGAGTTAGATACTGTACGACCTCACCCCCTTACCGATGAGGTGTATGTAACGGAAATTCATGAGAATCATGTTGACTATGTTCCTAAGTGTGGAATCAAAGAGTTCAGTGATAAAATAATTATAGATATGACCAGAGTTTGAGAATGGTTGACAAGTGAAGGATAGAGTTAGAGAAATATCAGAGTTTACTAAGTTATCTTGGGATTCAAATTGATGACAGAGTGTTTCTGAAAGTATCATCTTGAAAACAATTAGTTAGTAATGCTGGAAATTATGAGAAAGATACTAAACCTCACTCCGATAAGATTTTCGAGGACGAAAATCTTTGAAGGGGGGAGAGTTGTAATAGCCCAAAATTGGGTCTAGTTAGAACAGAGGTTTCGGGACCACAAAATCTGAGATATAAATAATTATTTTATGATTATTTTGAGTTCTATGATATGATTGCATGATTGTGTGAAAATTTCGTGAAGAAATTCTATGCATAAAGTGCTTAATTCGAAGTTAGGGACTAAATTGAATAAGTTGCAAAACTTGCATTCTAGAAGTTTCTACTATGAAATTAATTTGAAATATTAATTAGGAGGTCTTACATAGCAATTTTACCAATTTCTAAGTTATGGACAAAAATTGGACATGGATGGAATGTTTGGAAAGTTTAGTAGTAAGGGTATTTGGGTCATTTAGGTGTAAAATGAATTAAAATACAAAATTAAAAGCCAATTTTGCTCATCTTCTTTACCATGGACGTGTATACCAAGGGAGACTCCATGGATAGGGTTTTCAAGCTTCCCAAGTTCAATTGTAAGTCCGTTCTAACCCCGTTTTTCAAGTTCCTTACGTTTTTGGAGTCTCGGTAACTTGATTTAGCTTATGCTAGCAATAATTCAACCTAGGGTTCATATTTGGAAAAATACCCATAGGTAAAATTTGTGTATTCTGGTGTTTTATGATACAATATGAGGTTTTAAATTATGTTAGACAACTTGTGCTACTCGGTTTTAAGTGAAAACGAGCAAAAGGGTTTAATCGGTAAAAAGACCTAATAGACATAAGTATATGTTAGAGTGAGAATTTGATGTTTCCATAGAAGGGAAAAGTGATCATCATGTCATAAAACATAAAAATAAGGGATGAATTTTAATTCCCGAGCCTAGGGGCAAAAGTGTAAATATGCAAAAGTTTAGGGGCAAAATTGTAATTTTTCCAAAGTTTGAGTTAAGGACTGTTTTGAATAGTACATTGATTAAATAAGTAAAATATGATGTTTTAGATCCCGAAAAATGAGATTTGAACCTAGAATGAGAGAAAAATCGAAAATTGAGAAAGTTGGTAAAATGGCCGTTTTAATATCAAGGTAAGTTCATATGTATAATAAGCATTAATTTATGCATGTTTCAATGTAAAATTGATACATTTACTATGATCTCCGAGGTGTTGAAAGTATGTAAGTTGGTATGATAATAATACAACAATAATGCTGTAATTTATATTTGAAAGTTAAATTTAGTAAATTAATTGAATTATGTTAAATTAAATGATTATGGTGCCAAGTTTATGAATTGATTTAAAAATATGTCTATGGTACAAGAAGTGCATTGAATTATCATACATAAATGTGATTTCTATGATTATGGATATTATGGGAAATTGTAAGTTCATATGATTTTTAATAAGACAACGTGTAATTTAATGTTATTGCGTTGATATTAAATGAGATGTAAGTTTATATGTAAGTAATACATCACTATTACTTGTATTGTGATATTTTATAAAAATATTGGAAATATGTTTGTGGATAATTACTTGATTGGTGAAATTGTTGGAAAAGAGAGAGAAATCCCGGTTGAACCTTCGGAAAGATTGGATGATACAGATGGTATGTAGCTAGGTCACACGTATAGTGCTGAGTGCACATCATGTGTACAAGAGAGCTACAAGACATTATGATGTAGCTAGGTCGCATGGGTGATACTATGTGTACACCATGTAGACAAGAGAGCTACGGGATATATGTAGCTAAGTCGCATGCGTGGTTCCAAGTGAAGGACACCATGTAGACAAGAGAGCTACGAGATAAACTGGCTAGGTCACATGGGTGGTACTAAGTGTTCACCATGTGTACAAGAGAGCCGAACTATATGATGGGTGGAGCTATGTGCTTAAACCACCAAGTATCGAGGATTGATCTGAAGTGTTCAACGGGAGACTCTCTATGTATTGCTTTGTGAGTTTTGTGATGAATATGTGCAGGAACTTGGTTATGTGAATGATGTGTTCATTAAGTGACCAGGATGTGGTAAGGTTATAAACAAGTAAGTTATACATGAGGATGATTTTATGGTGACCTTGTGATCATGGGCCTATACTTGTGATGTATGAAATGTGGTGAAAATGATTTGTGATATGTATGTTAAAATGAGGTTAATACAAAGAAAGTGTGAAAGAGTGAATTAGCAATAAAACTGTTTTGGACGTAGCAGTGAGGTGATTTAGAAAAATCACCAAAAATAGTATAGATTGAATCAGAGACTGAATGAGATATCAAATTAAAGGTTAATGAGTCTATATTCATATAAAAGAAATATAGAAAGCAAAGGAGTTCTATATTTTTATATATTTATGTTTTTGTTAGACTGATTCATAATGATTACGTGATCCCCTATTTTGACTTTGGAAAATCACAAAAATTTGGAGAAAAATAATTAGAAGCTCAAAATTATATTTTTAAAATCCATAATGAGTCTATTTTCAAGATAAATCAACAAGAACATTATCTGAGTTCTGTACTGTGAGATAATTATTTTTTAGTGAAGAGAGGTCAGAACTGTCAGAAAGTGAAACAGGGGAAATTTTAATGAATGAACTGTACTAATTGGCTAAACCAAAAATTTTGAAAATTTTATGGTGGGACTATATGTGAGTCTAGTTTCAGGGGAAATTTATGGATCTTAATTTGGAGCTCTATAGCTCGAATTATAAATAATTAATTGACTATGATTCGTGTGGACAGTTTGATGTGAATATTTATTAGTAAATTGTGAAATCGTACTTACAAGAATGCTAGATACATTAAGGTTATGGAATGGAGAGGAGGAGGTGGAAAATAAATATATGTGGAATACATGGAAACTATGGTATATGAAATATTGATATAATGAAATAAATGATATGTGTTTATAAGAAAACAAAAAGAGAATGTTATGTATCATGACATGTATATATATATATATGACTAGTCTCAATGTAATGCTTGCTGGGTATGGAATTGAATTGAAATGTTTCAGGCAAACATGTTATTCTGCGCATCTGAATCGTGGTATTTTATAAAGATATGATCTAGCTTTAAATATGAATGCTTGATGATTAAGCTGAAGATATTTGGTAAGATCATAATCTTGGTATAAATGTATAAGTGGTACTATAATAAACAAGGTAAAATGAGTATGAGAGACACATGTATGATGACATACAAATGCTATGTTCGTGGTTTAATTGAGGATTTATAATCATTAAATGAATACCATGTTATATGCTTTTGATTTTGTATAAGTGTGTAAGAGATCAAGGTTGACCAAAGCTTGGAAAATAGCCTAGGTATATTCCACACAGGCAGAGACACGACCATGTGTCTCAGCTGTGTATGGAACACGACTTTGGGACGCGGGCGTGTGGAGCCTTAAAGCATGAAATTTCCAAGATTTTCGTAAGTTCTCGGTTTACTCCCAAACCCTTTTTAAAGTATGTTTTGGGCTCCGTAGACTCAAATAAGGGACTATGTGTAAGAGAATGAACGCTTTGAAATATGAATAAAATTCTATGGCTCGTATTTTAGTTTAATGTTTGTATGTTTGTCTGGTAACGCCTCGTACCTTAACCCGGCCTCGGATACCAGTAAGGGGTGTTACAATATCAGATAAAGAGTAAGTGGAAAATTACAAGAATTCATATGGTTCAATTGAATATATATATAAATGTGATGGCTATTGAATTGAGTATAGTTTATTTCTATTTGCTTATGCTTATGAAAATGTGATTGAATTGGTAAGAAGTATTCAAATCATATAAGTATTGAAATGAATAACCCTGTGAAATTCTTGGTTAACTATGTGAATAGATACATGACATAAAGGTGGAATTATACAAGTTATATTATAATATTTATAATGGCTTAAAATATGTTTATTTGATGAGATGAGTTATTATCATACGAGCTTACTAAGCTTTTTAGCTTATTTTGTTATCTTTTCTATGTTTATAATGATTCGGAGGCTCGCTTAGGTTGGAAGTCATCGGAGATCACATCACACTATTCAGCTATGGTTTGGTTATAAGCTTTGTGATATTGGTTATATGGCATGTATAGGTTTTGTGGTTGTTTGTTGAGTATAAGTAATTTTGGTGATTGATGCATATGTGCTTGATATGTATTTAGCCATGAGATGTGGCATGATAATGATGTAAGGTTTGATAAGTATAGGTTATGGTTACTTTGGTTTAGTTGTTGGAAGTGTTTTTGGCTATTTGAAATGGCATGATTAAGTCATGTGGTTTAAAGTATATATATTCCCATTTGAGATGAATTATTTTGGTAACCTTAATGATGGTTTATGATATTCAAATGTCTATTTGGTATGTGTTGTGTAATAGCTTGAGATGTGTTTGGTTTTGGTTTGGTATTTGAATGCCAATTGGTTAATAAAGTATGTTGATTTAGTATATGATATATATGTTAATTTTAGCTTATGAACCATGTTGTTTGGTATGTGATTTTGTTAAACAAATGATTGTGATATACTCTTTGAATAGATTGGTATGGAAATGGTATCATTTGTACTTGTATAGGTGTGTTTTCTTTTGGGTGAGAAAGGTGGCTTGTAACTAGCCTATTTTATTCCACACGGGCGTGTGACTCAACCGTGTGTGACACACGGTCATAGTACACAGACGTGTGTCTCCTGGTGTTGCAATTGAAAGTAAGTTAGTATGCTCCACACGGCCTCACACACGGGCATCTGAATGGTCGTGTGGCATAAGTTAGTATACTCTGCAGGTTTGGCACAGCCTAGCATACGTCTGGACATAGGCGTGTGTGGCCATTTCAAATGGGCACACGAGCTAGACACACAGGCGTGTGGTTGATCGTGTGACCCAAGTCGGTATATACCCTTTATTTTCACACGACCGGTGACACGGGCGTGTCTAGTGGCCGTGTGAGACATACGGCTTACCCACATGAGTGTGGGTCCCCTGTTTGAAGTAAAATTTTCTAGTTTCCCAAATTTTTTCTGAATTATCAGTTTAGTCCCGAACCATTTCTAAAGCATGTTTAAGGCCCTGTAGGCTTGTGTAAGGGACAAATTAACTGAAATTGAATGATGATTTTATGAATTGGTTTAAATGTATGTGAAATGTATGATTAAATGTATTATAAGCCCGGTAATGCTCCGTAATCCTATTCTGGCATTGAATACGAGTGAGGGGTGTTACATTTATTGGTATCAGAGCTACGGTTTAGTCGATTCTAGGACTAACGTAGCATATGTGAGTCTGGCTATACATGCCATATAGAACCTGTGATAGTGTGATATCTCCCGACTCTGACGAAAATTGTTTTAATTAGACAGATATGCTTTCCAACTTAGCTAATTTCGATACTGCAGAAAGTGGTACTAAAATATTTGAACGAAAATGTGTTTATGATGAGTTGAAATTCATAAAGGTATGAATAAAAGTTCATAATATTATGTTATTGATAAATGTTATATTATGTGTACGTATATGTGAGAGTTAAATTTGAGGCTTTACGACCCTCACCCCCTTATTAGTATAATGTTACAATGAAATCTGTAAGATCTAGATTGAATAAGTTCACAAGTGTGGAATTACAGAGTTTCGTGATTGAAGGATTAATACTATGCTCAGATAAGAGAATGAGTTAACAGTAAAGACAATATTAGAAGAGATATCAGATCATTTTGAAGGCTATTTGGATTATGCAAAGTTACTATTAAAGAAGAAATTGACTTCGATGAAACAAAATATTCAGGTATGATATCTAAAGAATGTATTAACTGGAAGTTCTACTTAATTGATTTTTATTAGTGATGGGATAAAGAGGAATCAATAATGTCAGAATTAGACAGTGGAATAATGTTTGAATTATAAAGATATCTGAGTACAGCAGTATAGACGAATAGCTTATAATGAATCTCTTCTGGGTATTCTATGTGATCAATTATTCTCAGAAGTATATATGGCTATTTATTTTCAAATGAAACTCTTATCGTATGAGAACGCTAGCTAAACATACTGATAGACGAAAGCATTGTTGGTCTATTTGGGTTATGATCGTCATTGCTCTATCTTTCCCTGGTATTCTATTCCAATATGTTGATATAAAAGACAATGGTAAAATCCATATGATGTTAGTATTCTATTTCTACTAGTTATTATTTTGTTGAATATACATGAAGATTATATTGCTTTTGTCACAGCTGATTTCAATACTTATAAGTGATGTTTTCTTCTGGAATTTCTCTAGGATATCATTGAGATCTTTATCATTCTATATGGGTTGTAATTTTCAAAAATTTTGCATAGTTCCATACTTTGAGATTTTGCTACCTTAGTTTTATTATGATTCTATGTGATTATCTACAAGAGATATTATTTTGATAGAGATGAATATATCTATTATGATTATAACTTCTGGTTTGATCATGGGAGTACAATGGTATTGTCATCAGATTTATAGAGGTTATGTTTCTGCATCTATTTCTGTTGAAACCATATTTGATTTTCTTTTGTGTTCAAAATGCATTATTAACAGTTGAGATATTATCTATTTATACGGTTGAGATGTCGGTCTTATTATGGCATTATGATTTTTTTATCTGACGGAGGTGGCTTCAGTATAGTACAACACTTCGATGATTAATAGTTGAGTTAGCTTTATTATATAATCCTTTCTAGTTCTCTTGAAAGGGAATTAACATCAGCAAAAGCATAGATGATAGAAGGTCAAGTTCAAATCTATATAATACTTATCACTTCCAGGTAAATCTTGATATATGTCAATAAGTAAAGACAGAATGTTATGTCATATTCGAGTTATGCAGTTTTTAAGAAGATTTTTGACTAGTATCCTAAAGAAATTGCGATAAATTGTATGTCAGAGTTATCTTAACAACAAGAAGAAAGGTTTTCTTTAAAAAGTTATTGTTTGACAGCCAAGATCGACTCAGTTGTTTAGTTTGATTGGGTTATTTGTTTGAAAGGTTAATTGAGTTATATGTTTTTGAGTTTATCCTTGGGTTCGAAAATAAATTTTGTGCATTCATGTGTAAATACATGGATAGTATGAATGAAGAATTTATATTTTAGAAGACATGATACAGAATTATATGTATCGGAACGGTTCTATTTGATAAATATTATTGTAAATTAAAGTTATTTCGATTATTGAAGTTTTCATTTATGCGAAGTTTGATTTGGTTTAATAGATGTTAATAAAGTTATAAACAATTGAAAACATTGTTAATCGAAGTATAAGTATTAGTTCAGCCTGAATAGGGTAAAGAGTTTATGATTTTCAATCATGCGTCATTGAATGGTTTGGAGTATGATTTAGTATAAGAATGTATCGTGATGGCTTATGCTTTTATACAGTTAAAGTTGCATGAAAAGAGTTATTTGACGCACGAATTAGAGATGGTTGACATTGTAATTGCATTGAATAGTTAGCGACATAAATTGTTTGGTGAGTAATGTAATCTATTTGATGACTACAAGAGTTTAAAATATTTGATGTTACAGAGAGATCTAAATTTGGGACAGCAAAGATGGCTTGAACTGTCGAAAGATTTTGATTCAATAATATGTTATCATCTTGGAAAAATGATTATAGTCATGGATATTTTGAACAAGAAATCTTTGTGTGCTTTACAAGCGATGAATATGCGATTGATCTTATCAGGTGATGGATAGATATTAGCTAAGTTAAAAGCTAAATTGATGTTTATTTTGTGATCTTGTGAAGCTCATAAATGTATTAGTGAATTGCAAGTTAAAAGAGTTCAATGTGAATTGACTTTTGATTTAGAGCTTTAGATTGGAACCGATGATTATTTGTTGATTCGAGACAGAATTCGTTTACCAAGAAATCCAGAGATTATACAACAATTTTTATATCTAGCTCACAGTGGTTAAAGCTAATTAACAAGTACCTTCGGGACTGTTACAGTCTATGTTATTATCTAAGTGGAGATGAAATAGAATTTTGTTGGATTTTGTAAAAGGAAGATGTTATCTGAACTATTGTTGATTGTTGAAAAAGTCTGTATATTTTATCTCAGTACGTATAATTTCTCTCTTGATAGATTAGCTAAGTTATACATTTTTGAAATTTTCAGTTTTTACAGAGTGTCAGTCTCCATTATTTCGGATAGAGATCCGAGGTTTATATTGTGTTTTTAAAGAAAACTATTGTAAACTTTGGGTATGAGGTTGCATTGTAACACCGCATTTCATCCTTCAACTGATGGATAATATGAGAAAGTGATTCAAATTCTCGAAGATATGATTTGTTACTATATTTTAGAATGTGAAAGCAATTAAGAAAGACAATTACTGTTGGTTGAGTTCGAGCATATTAATAGTTATCATATGAGTATAAAGATGGCATTGTATGAAGTATTGTATGATTGTAATTACCGAACTCCGTTGTTATTGGATCGAGCTTTGTGAGAAAAAGATTCACGAGATTGATTTCAACAAAGAAATTGAAGTGAAAGTGAAAGTAATTCGTAACAGTTAGAAAACAGTTTTAGATTGACAGAAAACACATGCAGACTTGATACGTAAAAGCATTGAATTTCAGTTAGTGAACTGAGTGTTTGTGAAAGTATTGTTGTGGGAATAGAATTTCTCAAATTAGCTATAAAGAGAAGTTGAGTTCGTGATTCGTTGAGCCATATGAGATTATTGAGAAAATAAAGCCAGTAGCTTATTCAACTTATATTATTGTCAGAACTTGAGAAGATCTATAATGTGTTTCTTATATATATGATGTGACAATTCAGATAAGACCCTTTAGATAATAATTTTTTCAAAAGTTGAAAATTAGCTTGATATGACGTATAGCGAAGGACAGGTCAAAATCTTAGCTCTGAGATTAAAGAGTTGAGAAATTCGAGGCTAAATGAAAAATGGATAAGGTTATAAGAAAGAAAATATCTACTTTATTCTCTGATAAGATTTTTCGGGGGCGAAAATCTCTAAGAGGGAGAGTTGTAACAACCCGTTTTTTGGTTAAATTAGAATAGTAGTATTGATACCACAAATCTGAAGTCAAAATATTTATTTTATTATTTTATTGTTTACAGCATGAATATATAATGGTGTGAAATTTTCGTTAAGAAATTTTAGCATTTGAATGCTCAATTAGGTAAAAATGACTAAATCGCATAAAATGCAAAAGTGCTATTCGATTAGCTAAAGGTATTAAATACTATAGAACCTTAAAGTAAAGGTCCTTAAGTAGTAATTAACTCATTTTAGAGTTAATGCTGATAGTGGAGTGGTATTTGGTGTAGTTATTAAATAATTTTCAGGTTAGTTTGGTAAATTGGTTATTAAATGATAATTTAATAAAATAAAAGCCATTTTTTTCATTGTCATTTTCATCTAGCTGATTTTAAAAATGAAATAAGCCATTTTTCTTACCTCCAATATTTGGCCATGATATCTATGCTCAATTAGGTACGGTTTTTGTCCAGTTTTTGTTGATTTCTACATTTTTGATATCTTCAATTTCAAAACTATTAAAGTATTTGAATGTTGCAATTTTTGAATGCATGAGTATTTTGTTAGTTGATGATGGAAAATAAATCATTATTGTTAGATGTACAAGTTTTGTAAAATGAATTTTGGTAAAAATGTCAATTTTTGATTAAATTGTGAAATAGGAAAATTTAGTGGTTGGATTTTAAAATAAATGAAAAATATGGGCTAATATGAAAATGAGTAATATTCGGCCAGCATGAATTTGTATTAAATTTAATGAATTGTGATTTTATGTGAGAAGAACTAAATTGTAAAAGTATGAAATATAAGGGCAAAAATATAATTTTGCCAAAATGTGTAAATTCTGCTAAGTTGAATGAAATGATGATTAAATAAGTAAAATTTGATATTATATAGATTAGATAAACAAGATTTGGATCTAAAACGGGGGAAAACAAAGTATCAGATTGGTCGACCTAATTCGTAGTTACAGCGAACGAGGTAAGTTCGTATGTAATAAGCACTGTTATAATTATGCTTTTAATGCTTTGATATTGCATAAATTGTATATACAGGACTTCAGTCATTTTTTAATACAAATCAACTATAGTGGCACCTAGTGTGCGATTCGACATAGCTTCGGTTATATATGGCACTCAGTGTGCGATTCGGCATAGCTTCGGCTATATATGGCACATAGTGTGCGAGATCGAGGTAGCTTCTACTAATACGGCACTTAGTGTGCGATTTGAGATAGCTTCAGTTATGTACAGCACTTAGTGTACGAGACATCGAGAATTCAACGGAAAATGTTGACTAAACGTGGTTACAAGTGATGGTATGACTTAGTCAAGGTACTCATAATAGAAATCGACATGCAAGTGTTAAAAGTGAATTTCAGATAAAGAGTAAGTGGACAATTACAAGAATTCATATGGTTCAATTGAATATATATATAAATGTGATGGCTATTGAATTGAGTATAGTTTATTTCTATTTGCTTATGCTTATGAAAATGTGATTGAATTGATAAGAAGTATTCAAATCATATAAGCATTGAAACGAATAAACATGTGAAATTCTTGGTTAACTATGTGAATGGATACATAACATAAAGGTGGAATTATACAAGTTATATTATAGTATTTATAATGGCTTAAAATGTGTTTATTTGATGAGATGAGTTATTATCATACGAGCTTACTAAGCTTTTTAGCTTACTTTGTTATCCTTTCTATGTTTATTGATCGCGTGATTTGTAACAAGTAATAAATATTTATAATGAAGATCAAACCTAGACTAACTATTATCATGACGAAAAGGCAAGCGCACCTATCGAACAATAGTATAGTAATGGCAAGACCGGGATATCGTACTCAAGGGAACCAAAAGTACTAGTAATAACTATCTTTTTATTATTTAACCTAGAAATAATGAGGGGTTGTTTATTAACTAATTAACTAACTAAACTAAAGCAAAGAGAAAAAAGTGGAAAAAGACTTGAAGAAAAGTAATTGATAAAGACAACACCCAAGGAGGAATCCACCTAGATTTCACTTGTTATTTGACTCTGAACCAGACGATTTATTCACTTGACTTGATCTGTGAGACTCCCTAACCTATATTATTATCTATTTTGAGACTAATAACACCTAACCCTCAGTTGAATTAATCGAAATTTCTTTCTTAATTAAAACCCCTAGGGAAGCAGTAAATCGATCTATGGACTCCCATATTAGGTTTCACCCTAATCCGGTAAAATCTCGTAACCTATTTCTAGGCGTTCGATCAACTCTGCTTAATTATGCCAAATCTAATCTTAGACAGGGACTTTTATTCCTCTGCATAAGCACATCAAATTCTACATGATTTTTATAATTATTCGGCTACAAGTCATATGCACAAATCATTTATTTCACTACGTAATTCAAATAGAACCATTAGATCATGATTTATTTATTATACTTATATATATCATAATTTTATCAAATCATAAGCGAAGTTCCATTACTCAAAGACGTACCTCGGATGTTGTCGAAAGATTTCAACGGCTATTCGATTACTTTCTCCTTTCCCCTATCCAACTTTGATCCTCTAAGCTCTTGAGCTAAATCAAACAAATTTACTCAATCAAAAACAGACATACGACATCCATATACATTTCAAAACCAATTCATTTGAATCAATTGTCCACTTAAGTCTATCACCATTTCGTTTTCAAATTTGTGTACTTGGTAAGTCACATTTAACAATCATATATATAACTTTAATACATATTTATATTTTATAAAATGTGCCATTACTCAATTTTATGCTTATTTATTCTCTACCTAATTCTTATGCACAACAAGGATTTATATAACTTTATGCTACCTTATACATGAATTTAACTATATATCTAATATACACATATGTACATATTCGAATGTCTCAATGACACAAGGTGTATACATAAGGCATTAACATACATATATATATACCTATGTGTGATTATCATAATTTAGTCGATTACTCATGTTATGCACAAACATGTATACACACACATATATATATAATGCATGCCTTGATATCGTATAAATCTCATTCGGCCCTAGCTAAACAAACTCTGCTTCCATTTAAATTTCCATTTCATGACCAATGTAGCAATTATCATATTAGTTTCACCTATGCCAAACAATGACCGAATCACTCAATCGCATTTATAGCCGATTCTATCTTGTTCATATTAAGATCATAACTCACTTAAAATAACTTCTAGTCTTTCACACTCTCATATCCATTATTATAAGTATTGTCGAATACTTAACACAACTAAGCTAAGAATTACCCAACATCATCTTACTTAATTTCTACTTATTCATCAAAATTTCAAATACGAAGTATTTAGCACCTATGCACTTAAATCGAATTAGCAAACACCTATAGACCTTGGCCGAATGCCATTAAACACAAGTCATCAAAATCTTATGATTCAAAAATCAAACTCTTAACAATAATGCACAATGCCGAACCCATAGATGATCAAACATCTAATTTAATCAATTCAAAAATCAAACCCACGACGCCTACTATTTATGGTGCATGGTGAATGCACACGTGACTGACTTGGCATACTTCATCGCTTTCGCCATTCGCCATCAGACTGAGCGGCATCGAAAGGGAGTAATCTCTATCGGCCCCTACGTGACGTGCCTTGCCAGACACTTCAGCCTCCTCAACACCGTGGCCCAATCATCAGTGCTTACACTGATAGGTCAGATGTCCCCACAAGGCATCACGACTATGCTACACATGAGGATGATTGAGCACCGCCGTGGGACCGATCCTCCTCAGTACCATCTCACTCATGCCATTGACGAGGAGGATCTAGAGGACATTCCTGATGATGTTCCCCCACAGCACGAGGTGTAACACCCTGAATTTGGGCCTAGAAGTTTTGGGCCTTGAGCATTGGAGCGGCTGAAGGCAGCTTATAATATTTTGTTGTGCGTGTAAATTTCGCTAATGAAGGCTTGTTTTAGTGGTTAAGTGTGTTGAGAAGTGTTGGAGAAGTCCTGGGTTTAAACCTGAACTCTAGCAAAAAAAATTGGTTTAAGGTGAATCAAACCCTGGGTGTAGTAGGTAGGCCTTAAGAATATTGTTGGAGAAATTGTGACTCAAAAAGCCTTGTGGTCTAGTGGCAAAGTAGCGCCACATAAGAGGCAGGAAGGTTGCGTTATAGAGGTGGCAAGGAGGTCCAGGGTTCGAAACTCATGGCAAGCGAAGAGCATTTATTTTGCTAACAAGGGGTAGCAAGAGTTGGTGTTGAATTTAAACTCTGATAATGGAGGGATCCCACATCGGGAAGCTAACATAAGAGTGGATGTGAAGCTGGCTTTAAATAGAGAGAACCAGGAGGAGAGTAATGTACCTTTCTTGGCTGATCCCTTTCGCTGTATGGCGTGCTCGTTTGGGTTGGGCGTCGGCTAAGAGTGCTCGGAGCGCGGATTAACTCCAGTCTCCTATCAGGTGTGTATTTCTCACTACTCTAGCTGTAGGATGGCTACTTCGGGCCGCGATGGGCCGAAAGGGGCCATGTAGGCCCAATGGGCCTATGGGCCCAATTGGATAAGTTGTTTGATTGTGTAGTAAATATTGGACTAGGCTAGGTGAATCTCATATCTGTGGCTAGATTTGGGCTAAAAAGGGCCACACGAGCGTGTGGGCCCATTTGGGCCGAGAAGGGCTTTAGGCCCATTCGTATTGTTATCCCTGTTTAGAATACTTTAGTTTACCAAATTACTGAAATACCCTCAACTTGTAAAATTTCCAAAGTACCCCCAATTTATAAAATTACCCAAATATCCTCGCTTTGTGAAATTACCGAAATATCCTTGTAGGGTAGAATTACTGAAATACCCCTGTAGGGTAGAATTACCGAAATACCCCTGTAGGGTAGAATAACCGAAATACCCCTATAAGGTAGAATTACCAAAATACCCCTGGAAGGTAGAATGACCGAAATACCCTTGTAGGGTAGAAATACCAAAATACCCCTGTAGGGTAGAATTACCGAGATACCCTTGTGGGGTAAAATTACCATTTTGCCCCTAATGTGTTAAATGACTATTTTGCCCTTGTGGCCAAGTGACTGACTTGGACTGTGTGGTTGACGAATTTGATTGTGAATATATGTTGGTGATATGAATGACTTGACTGTGACTGTTTGATTCAAATATGGGCAGATATTCTGATTCTGTATGTTGTATGCCATGGCATTTATATATCTGTTGCATGGGTTATGGGTTATACTGATGGAGGAAGTACTGAAAGTGGCTTGTCCACGTAGTGGAGGCTTTGCCTCAACTTACTGATATCTGAGCAGCAATGCTGCAACTGTGGAGTGTAGGGCTGGGTGGGTTGACCTATTCCCCACATGGAGTGTAGGGCTGGTACGGGTGGAGTGTAGCGGTTGGTTATAGGCTGGGTTGGGATTGCATTCACATTCTGATTTTGATTCTGTTACCTGATACCGATTCTGATTTTGATTCTGTTACCTGATACTGATTCTGATTCTGTCACCTAATTCTGATTCTGATTCTGATTCTAGTCTGATAATGTTTCTTATTCTGTAATGGGTTAAAACCCATCTGGTACTGTCTGTTATAATGGGCTAAGGCCCAATTCGTACTGAAACTGTAAGTAAGGCTGGGGCCAGACGTTTAATTCTTTTATATGACTGGCTGTTCCGTTTTATAGTTGGGGATTTCACACTGAGTTTTCGTAAACTCACACCGTTTATTAACCTTTCAGGTAATTTCCAGCCTTAGACGGATCGGGGCTACGATGGGCTCGGAGGAAGCCACACACACTATTTATGTTATAGTTTTGGTTATTGCTTTTAAATGTTTTTATGTGGGTTGTTGTAAAGCCGTTGTAATTTTCTGGATTTCAAATTTGGAATTTTATTTATTGTTTATATAATTGCTAGTATTAGAACATGGTTTTCCAAAGCAACTACTGTTGTTCAAACCATCACGTAACCGCAATTGTTTTTAAATTAAGTGTCCGCCACTGCCAGGATTTTTTTTACAAAGTTGTTAAGAATGATATTCAGCTGAGGTTTTCTAACAAGGTTTAAAAAGGGTACAAGTTTTTAATTACTAAGAAGGGTTTTTAATGGAAACATGGTTTCCGAAAAACACTTCAATGTGACACGCCAGATTCAAGCCAAACTTCCAGGCCGGGTTTGGGGTGTTACACGAGGATCCTTATACCATGCCACCTAGGGAGCGACCAGTTCATGCGGCTGCTTTATTGGCACACCTTTCCAACCGACTAGCTCACTTCGAATAGTATTGCACTACACAGTTTGAGATGATTCACGAGCGAGATCGGTGATGTGACAGATAGATGGACGACATGCAGGCCATGATGCAGCAGTTGTGCCAGCACTTCCACATCGCCACTCCAGCGCCACCACCTGGGGGCCCCAATGACGAGGATCATTAAATCCTATTATCTCTTTATTTTTATTTTTATTTCTATTTTCATTTTAATTTTATTATTTTCTTTTGAAAGACATATCTATATTAGTAAATTTTACTTTCTTCATTTTGTTGGTATCTCTAACAAGTAATCCCACTACTTTCTCTTCTACATCAACTCTTAATAAGCTCTCCATGATTCTATAGACTTCCAAGCAAAACTGCTAGGAATATTTTACGGAATGAGGAAAAAATGAGAAACAATACCTCACGAGTGCCATGTTCAACGACCTAATTTCTTCATCTAGCTAAGAACAGTGGCAGCTACCACTTTCCCCAAACACTCCAGACTCAGAATCAAGCTCCACATCCATATAACAGGGAGTTTTACCTCCTTCCCTCTTATGATTTTCTTTATTTTGAATAATCTATCTTTGTACATTGAGCGCAATGTACATCTTAAGTGTGGGGGCTAAACATGAACATGATGCCTAACTTTTTGCATTATTCTCAAATCCCTGAATTTGATCTTGTGCTTAAGTGATTTTCTCATAATATTGATTGAATGAATTTTGATTGATCTATAATTATTGTTGATATGTCATGAATTAGACCATGGGAATTATGCATGATTATTTGATTATAGGACATCAGAGAATCGAGCATGATAAGTTGATATTTTGAGAACTAAAATTTTTAGATTATTTTCCTAAATTGAGGTATTATCTTGAAATCTTAAGTATACAGGATTGACATCAAAGACCTAAATTTTTGGGTGAGATTTTTGAGCCTTTTGAGCATATAGCTTTCCTTTTTGCTCACTTCATTTGTGGTTTGAATGTGTCAACATTGAATTGTTATTCTAGAACTTGCTTTGATTATACTTGTCGAGATCACATGTATGATTTGATAAACTGAGATGATAAAGGCACTTAGGATTTAACCCACTTACACCTTAAAAAGCCTTCCCACATAATTAAACCCTTAGTAAACCCCCTTGAGCCTACTAACCCTTTTTATTAATTAACCCTAATCATTAACCCATTAACCCATTATTGTTGAAATCCTCTTACTTAATTTACCCTTATTTTATTGGGATTATTTTTAATAATGTTACCTCACCATGTTCACCATTTTTTTACTGAATCAAGAAGTATGATTTCTATATTGTATTGATTTGATTTGTTCTTAAAAAAAAACTCAATATTATTATTGTAATTCTCAGCAAGCTAAAGTTGTCATGAGCTTTTGTAATATAGTTCTAGATATTTGTTTGTGATTTAGTAATTAAGTTTTTGATAGTGGGGTAATATATTGAAATTATCTCGATTCTAACCTTTGTCTCTTCAGCTTGTATCCATACCCGTAACTTAAACCCCGTTCCAACCATGCAAAGACCTTTTGATTTGTATATCATATCATTTACAAGTGGTGGAAATTTGATTTTCATGCAAGCCTATGGTAATAACTTCTCATGTTGGACAATCGAGTACTTAATCTTGAACCTTAAACACTTTGAGTGATTTGAGTGAATCTTTAGTGAGGATGTCATCTCTTGTATATTTAGGACTAAAGTTAATTACTTAGAGGAAGGAGATTTCCTATTATTTTATTATCAAAATATTCGATTTAGATTGTTTAGGGCTTTTAATGCCACTATAGTTAAATTCTCACTGTATGATTTTCTATGGAACAACTTGTAACATTATCAGTAATGATTATGTGATTGAGAGGAATGAATTCTAGCAGTAAATGAGAGTTTTGCTTGAGGACAAGCAAATGCTTAAGTGTGGGGGTATTTGATAACGCCAAATTATATATATTTTTACCCCAAATACTTAGCATATTTATGGATGTTTATCACTAGATTTGTGGATTTTGGTGCTATTAATCCGGTTATTTCATGTTTTGTACTCAGAAGAGCACCAAGAGTCTAAAGGAGCCAAAAACAAGCCAGAAAGGGACAAAATGGACCAAATCGAGAAGATGACACGGCCTAAGCCTTGCCATACGGGCTGTTCACACGCTCGTGTCTTTCGAGGGTGTTGACCATGGCTTTCACAATTCACACGGCCTGGCCATTGACCCACACGGCTATGTGCAATTTAACGGATTGAACACGACACGGTAATCACGTCACACAGCCGTGGCACACAGGCGTGCCCCTTTTTCAAAGAGTTGTATTTTACACGGAAAAAGATACTTAGGGAGGAAGAAAGCCAATCTAAAGCCTATATAAACACCCTAAGTATGACTTAGAAAGGGGGATCCCCTCCAGAACTTTTCTGGAGAACAAAACTACACGCCGAGAATTACTTGAAGGAAGCCAGACGATCCATCCCAAAAGCCGTGGCTACTCCAAGACTAAAGATCTCTATCAGAATTCCTTCAGGGGTTTTAGAGTTTTCTTTATGTTTTATTATTTTCATACTTTTGATATGTACTCTTATTTTATTATGAACTAAATTCCATAGATACCTAAGGAAATTGTGTTAATTGTATGTGTCTATTGAGCCGAAAGTGGAAGGGTTGATAAGCATGTTGTGCTTGTGTTCTAGTAATGTAATTGAAATGCTAATGTGTTATGATATTTTATGTGCATGATAATTGAGGATTATATCCAGGTTAAGTCCCGAAGGCTTTCGTGCTGGTTGTTATATCCGGGTTAAGTCCCGAAGGCATTCGTGCTGGTTTTTATATCCAGGTTAAGTCCCGAAGGCATTCATCCTAGTTGTTATATCTGGGCTAAGCCCTGAAGGCATTCGTGCTGGTTGTTACATCCGGGCTAAGTCCCGAAGGCATTTGTGTTTGGAAATGTGCGATCCTGCTGTAATAATTCCAATTAATGTGCTCATAACCCTAAGATGATCAGGTATGTATCGTATATACATTGGAAAATTTGATTCGGTATAAATTGTGATCATTCAATTGAATAGTGCTCTCTCGTCCATTACATAGGGTTGTATGATGTCTATAGCTTATTCGGGATACATGAATTTTGATTTAAGTGAAATTTAATTAAGTTTGACTCTGAGCGTGTGAGTATATTGGTTGAAGTGTGAAGTAACATAATTATGGGATTTTGCGTATATGTATTTATTTAGCCTTATGAATGCTATGCTTTAGTTTTAAATGATTTCATTACTTAAAACTTACTAAGCATCAAAATGCTTACTCTGTTGTTTAAATTCTCTATTTTATAGATCTCGTTCGTTAGCTATCGGTCTTGGGATTCTCAAAGTCGAAGTCATCCACACTATCTAAACCCATTCGGTACCCTTGTAGCTGAACTTTGATAATGGCATGTATAGGATTGGCTTTTGATGTTAAATAAGTATCTTTTTGGCGATGTATATATGTATAGCCATGTGAAAATGGCTTGTTAAGTTACTATATGTGTTTCACTTGGTTAACATAAATGTTTGGTTGATATCCCATTTATGTTATAAATGTTTTAACGTGAATTGAACTTAAGAATGAATCAATGTATCCATTAACTTGAGATGACTCTTTTGAATATAGTCAAATGAAATTTTGTGCTTGTTTGGTAATACTCCTTAACCCAAATCAGCGATCAAACTCGGGTTTGGGGTGTTACATCATATCACACTATCCAGCTATGGTTTGGTACTTATAAGTTTTGTGATATTGGTTATATGGCATGTATAGGTTTTGTGGTTGTTTGTTGAGTATAAGTAATTTTGGTGATTGATGCATATGTGCTTGATATGTATTTAGCCATGAGATGTGGCCTGATAATGATGTGGTTTTTTGTTGGAAGTGTTTTTCGCTATTTGAAATGGCATAATCAAGTTATGTGGTTTAAAGTATATATATTCCCATGTGATATGAGTTATTTTGGTAAGCTTAATGATGGTTTAAGATATTTAAATGGCTATTTGGTTTGTGTTGTGTAATAGCTTGAGATGCGTTTGGATTTGGTTTGGTATTTGAATGCCAAATTGGTTAATAAAGTATGTTGATTTAGTATATGATATATATGTGAATTTTGGCTTATGAATCTTATTGTTTGGTATGTGATTGAGTTAAGTAAATGATTGTGATATAAGCTTTGAACAAATTGGTATGGAAATGGTATCATTTGTACTTGTACAGGTGTGTTTTCCTTTAGGTCAGAAAGGTGTCTTGTAACTAGCCTATTTTCGTCCACGCGGTAGAGAACACGGGCGTGTGACTTAACCATGTGTGACACACGGTCATAGTACACGGCCGTGTTCCCCCTGGTGTTGCAATTGGAAGCAAGTCAGTATGCTCCACACGACCTCACATGCATGCGTGTAAATGGCCGTATGGCATAAGTGTAACGCTTAGGTTTGTGCAAGTGCACACAGTCATTATCAAGTAATAAGTAAGTATCGAGTTATTGTCTCCACAGGGATTGTATGTAACAACCCGCACCCGAGACCGCTGCCGGAGTCGGACACGAGGGGTTAACGGCTTAAACCACTCATTTTCACAGTCCATTTTAAAAATTTCCAGGCAGTTGGCTAACTGCGTCACTGTCACTTTAAAAAAATCATATCTTGAGTTCCAAAACTCAAAATCAGTTTCGTAATTTTTCCCTAAAACTACACTCATATTTCCATCAACATATTTTTTTCTAGAATTTTTGGTTGGGCCAATTAGTACATTTTATTAGTTAAAGTCTCCCCTGTTATAGGGTGTGACTACACTGAACTTCATGCATTATGACCTGGATATCTCCCTGTAAAGGGCTTGAATACTGATTCCGTTTATTTCTATAGAAACTAGACTCAAAAATGAATCTATACATATATGGAATGACTTCTAAATGTCTCTGGTTAATTTATAATGAATTTTCAAAGTCAGATCAAGGGATCCAGAAACTGTTCTGGCCCTATCTCACGAAAACTTTAACATCTCATAATATACTGTTCATATTAACGTTTCGTTACTTTCCTATGAAAATAGATTCATCAAGGTTCGATTACATAATTTATTCACTATTTAATTCCATTCCTACAATTTTTAGTGATTTTTCACATCCACATCACTGCTGCTGCCAGCATCTATTTTTAAGGTAAACTTTACCTATTTCACGATCCTTCATGGATCAACTAGAGTTTGTCATACATATATCAAAAGTGATCATGAATAACCATTCCCATGGCTAACCGCTGCCAACATTTCCATACCTCTCGACGGACAACATGCAAAACGATTATAATGCTACGATCAAAGTATATTTAAGCCATTTTCGCATGGCTATCCAAATTTACACAATACCGAAGGGTTCATGACCAACAACAAAAGGGTGGTCCTATACATGCCATTTCAAAGTTCAACCAAAAGTATACCAAAAGGAGCTTTGATAGTGTGGGCGACTTTGACTTCAAAATCCCGAGTCCGATAGCTGAAGAACCAAAATCTATAAAACAGAGAATCAAAGAAACGGAGCAAGCATTAAATGCTTAGTAAGTTTTGAGCAAAGAATTTAGACACAACCAAAGTATAGCATTCATGTAGCTAAACAGATAATTTCATATGCACAAATTTTCAATATCATACTTACTTCACATTACCAACCCTTATATTCATACACAAAGATCAACTTAGCCAAAGGCCGGTAGCTCATTTATCAACTGAGCGAATACTTATTTGTAAGGGCTCAACTAATTCAAAGCACATATGAAACATACCTCAATGTTGGGATGTTACAAGTGTATTAACTGAAATTTTTACAGCAAGATCGTTCATTCCCGAATCACGTACCTTCAAAATTTAACTGGATATAGCTACTCGTTCAAATGCCTTCGGGACATAGCCCGATTATAGTAACTTGCACAAATGCCTTCGGGACTTAACCCGGATTTAGTAACTCGCACCAATGCCTTCGGGCTTAGCCCGGAATTAGTAACTCGCACAAATGCCTTCGGATCTTAGTCCGGATATGGTCACTTAGCACAAAGCCTTCGGGACTTAGCCCGGACATCATCCGAATAACCATGCACATTTAACAATAAATCATGACACATTCGTATTTCATTTTCATTAGCAAAACTCAAACACAAGACACTTATCACTCTTGCAATTTCGGCTCAATAGCCACACACAAAGAGCATGATTTTGATTTGCTTAAAACATGATCTAATCAAATCATAATTTAAGCTCTATTACTCAAGCACTTACCTCGGATGTTGACGAACGATTTCGATGGCTATTCGACCACTTTTCCTTCCCTTTATCGAATTTAGATCCCCTTTGCTCTTGAGCTTAACTAAACAAATAAATTGATTTAATCATTTGAGCATCGAAAAGAGGAACACAAGGCACTTAGCCCTTATTTATACATTAGGCATTAAAGTCACATACATGTGAAATCATGCATCAACTCAACATATTAACCCATACTCCCTTTTAGCCGATTGTCCTAACCAAGATAAAGGCATCAATATGCTTGCCTCTAACCGAATGCATGCAACACTAATCTTCTCATGTGGCCGAGTATGCATGTATATGTTGAGGCCAATTATATGCTTAATACTTCCCACAAGTATGGTTACTTGTATTGGTTATATACCGTTTCGTTTCAAATTCAAAACTCGGCTAATACGCATTTATACACTAGTAATCAAATACTAACATTTTGCATTTTATCTTACTACCATTTCACATCTACTTTCTACCATGGCCGAATGCATCAAGACACCATTTACCCTTGCAAGGCATAAATTTCATCATCAAAACTAACAAGCTTATAATCCCATGACCGAAACCTCTAACAAAACCAATTAAAATACTTCGTGGGTTTGAGGTAAAACCAAGAAAGAAACTCATGAATATTGAGATATAAGCACTAACATTGTTCATCTAGATTTAGCATGACACAACATCCATCACCCTTATATTTACCATAGCCGAAAACCTTACTCATTCCAAAAATTCAAATCTCAACTTGGTCGCAAAAATAACTTGATATCTCACCAACACAACATCAACACCAAGCAAGAATGATGCATCCATGGCCGAGTGTCATTTCCATCACATAGCAAGATTTAGACCATGGGCTAAGTGGAACTCAAGCTAACAACTAAAACATGCATGCATCTCATGGAACATCATCAAACATACCTTAGCCTAGTTACATGCATGGCCGAACCTCTTCAACCTTTCTTCTTCCTTCCTCCTTAAAATTTTCGGCCAAGGATGAACCGAAGGATGAACACTTTTTTTTTGTTTTTCTTTCCTTCAACTCACGGCAATGGGGGGGGACAATCACACACATCCTTTTTTTTTGTTTCTCATCCTACTAACACTAATATTTTATTGCCCATGCTCTTTATTTTATTAATCCTTACATAATGCATTACCCCAACATGTTTATGACATGTTTTTCGCCATAACATCTTGTCCACCCATGCTCATGGTCGGCCACTACATATTAGGGGGGAAAATTGACATGCAAGTCCTCTCTTTTGATTACATGCACTATTAGGTCCTTGTAGATTAGCCTATCACATTTCAAAAATGTCACCCATAAGTCCTTTTGACTAAATTCACATGCAATTTACTAAATCGAAGCCTAAAACTTTCACACATTCATAATCACATATTTTAGACAATAAATATCACATTCAAATAATTTGGTGACTCGGTTTAGCGGTCCCGAAACCGCTTTCCGACTAGGGTAACTTTAGGGCTGTCACAACTCTCCCCCACTTAAGAAATTTTTGTCCCCGAAAATCTTACCGGTAAATAGGTTTGGGTATCGCTCTTTCATAGAGTTCTCGGGTTCCCAAGTAGCTTTTTCGATCCCGTGTTTGAGCCATAACACTTTCACTATCGGAACCTTTTTGTTTCGCAACTCATTCACTTCACGAGCTAGGATATGAATCGGTTCTTCCTCATAACTCATATCGGCTTGAATTTCGACCTCGGAGGGGTTTATTACGTGCGAAGGATCGGATCTGTAATGTCGAAGCATCGAAACATGAAAAATGTTGTGGATTCTTTCGAGTTCAGGGGGTAAAAGCAACCTATATGCAACTGGGCCAACTCGTTCGGAGATCTCATACGGCCCAATGAATCTCGGACTCAATTTGCCTTTACGGCCAAATCTGAGTATCTTTTTCCAAGGCGAGACCTTAAGAAACACTTTGTCTCCCACTTGATACTCAATATCTCTTCGTTTTAAATCCGCATACGACTTCTGACAATCTGATGCTGCCTTCAGACTTTCACAAATTATTCTTACTTTCTGTTCAGCATCTTTAATCAAATCCACTCCGAAAATTTTACGTTCACCGAGCTCGGTCCAAAACAATGGTGTACGGCATTTACGCCCGTACAAGGCCTGGTAAGGTGCCATCTTAATACTTGATTGAAAACTATTGTTGTAAGTGAATTCAATCAAAGGTAAATACCGTTCCCATGGACCACTAATCTCGAGGATGCAACATCTCAACATATCCTCAAGTATCTGAATTATCTGCTCGGATTGACCATCGGTTTGTGGATGAAAAGCGGTGCTAAAATGCAGCTTGGTACCCAAAGCTTCTTGCAATTTCTTCCAAAATCGCGAGGTGAATCTCGGATCTCTATCCGACACGATAGAAATAGGTACCCCGTGTAATCTCACAATCTGAGAAATATACAATTCAGCTAGTTTATCCAATGAAAAATCCATACGTACGAGGATAAAGTGAGCCAACTTAGTCAGTCTATCCACAACAACCCAAATCGCATCTTTCTTACTTGCCGATACTGGCAACCCAGATACGAAATCCATCGTGACTCAATCCCATTTCCATTCAGGTACCATGATTGGCTGGAGTAAACCCGTAGGCACTTGATGTTCTGCCTTTACTTGCTGACATATTAAACACTTCAAAACAAAATCGGAAATGTCTCGTTTCATACCATGCCACCAAAACTGGCGTCTCAGATCGTTGTACATTTTCGTACTCCCCGGGTGAATTGACATTCGGCTACAATGGGCTTCATTCAGAATCATCGAAATGAGTTCTGAATTTCTTGGAACACACAACCGACTTTTGAACCTCAAACAATCGTCATCATCAATTTGAAATTCGAATTCCATATTCGGAACACATTCAGCCCGTTTTGCAACCAATTCATCGTCGACTTTCTGAGCTTCACGAATTTGATGAATCAATAATGGTTTGGCCTTTAATTCAGCTACTAACACATTGTCGGGTAGAACAGACAAGTGTACATTCATCGCTCGTAAAGCAAATAGTGATTTCCGGCTTAAGGCGTCCGCAACCACATTAGCCTTTCCCGGGTGGTAATCAATGACAAGCTCATAATCTTTCAACAACTCAAGCCAACGTCTTTGTCGCAGATTTAAGTCTCTTTGAGTCATCAAATATTTGAGACTTTTGTGATCCGAAAATACATGGCACTTCTCACCAAATAAGTAATGTCGCCATATTTTCAAGGCGAATACGATGGCAGCTAATTCGAGATCATGGGTCGGATAATTTTTCTCATGTGGCTTTAATTGTCTCGATGCATAGGCCACAACTCGACCTTCTTGCATCAACACGCAACCTAGCCCAAGTAGGGAGGCGTCACTATAGATGACAAACTCTTTGCCTGATTCGGGCTGCACTAAAATTGGGGCTTCAGTCAAATAAGTTTTCAGTTGATCAAAACTTTTCTGACATTTTTCCGTCCATTCGAACTTAATATCTTTTGAAGTAGCTTCGTCATGGGTGTGGCTATCATCGAGAAACCTTTTACAAACCGTCGGTAGTAACCGGCGAGTCCCAAAAAGCTCCGAACCTTAGTAATATTTCTCGGAGGCTTTCAGTTAAGTATGGTTGAAATTTTACTCGAGTCAACTCGAATACCCGATGCAGATACCACATGGCCCAAGAAGCTAACCTCTCTTAACCAGAACTCACACTTACTGAACTTAGCATATAACTGCTTATCCCGTAAAATTTGCAACACTAATCTCAGGTGCTCAGCATGTTCGGTCTCATCTCTTGAATAGACCAAGATGTCGTCAATGAACACAACTACGAACTGGTCCAAATACTGTCTGAAGATCCGATTCATCAAATCCATAAATACCGCAGGGGCATTAGTGAGCCCAAACGGCATCACTATGAACTCGTAGTGGCCATATCTCATTTTGAAAGCAGTTTTGGGTATATCCGAATCTCGAATTCGCAACTGGTAATAACCCAATCTCAAATCTATCTTTGAAAACACTGAGCCTCCCTTTAGTTGATCAAACAAATCATCAATACGCGGTAACGGATATTTATTCTTTATCGTCATTTTATTCAGCTGACGATAGTCAATGCACAACCTCATGGTTCCGTCCTTCTTTTTCACAAACAATACTGGTGCACCCCAAGGTGAGAAACTTGGTCGAGCGAAACCTCTATCCATCAACTCTTGCAACTGAGCTTTCAATTCTTTTAACTCGGTTGGTGCCATACGATACAGAGCTATCGAAATTGGCGTAGTTCCAGGTACAAGCTCAATACCAAACTCTACCTCCCGAACAGGTGGTAAACCCGGTAATTCTTCAGGAAAAACATCCGGGTATTCACAAACCACCGGCACAGATTCGGGTTTCTTTTCTAATTCTTTGTCATCAATTACAACCGCAAGGTATGCTTCGCACCCTTTTCTTACATATTTCTGGGCCAACATTGCTGATATTACAGCTGGCAACCCCTTTAAGTCCGTAGACTCAACTCGGATTATCTCGTTATTTGCGAACCTCAAATCAATAGTCTTGCTTTTGCAATTCACTACCGCATCATGCACGGTCAACCAATCCAAACCAAGAATAACATCAAATTCATCAAACGACAAAAGCATCAAGTCCGCCGGAAAACAGGAATCTCGAATTACTAGGGGGCATTTCTTACACACTTTGTCGACAAGCACGTAACGACCCAAGGGATTTGACACCCGAATTACGAACTCAGTAGACTCAATAGGTAAAGTCCTACTGGATGCTAAGGTTTCACATATATAAGAATGAGTAGAACGAGGGTCAATCAAAGCAATCACATTAGTATCAAAGAGAGTAAAAGTACCGGTAATAACATCTGGCGAGGAAGCATCCTCGCGTGCGCGTATAGCATAAGCCCTAGCAGGAGCACGAGCCTCAGATCTGGTCGCAGCATCTCTAGATCCTCTCTGACCACCACTAGCATTTCCCGTGTTTCTAGATGGTCTACCTCGAGCAGTGGTAGCACTCGGTTTCCCACTCTGATTTACATTCTGTTCAGACAATCTCGGGCAATCTTTGATAAAGTGGTCAACTGACCCGTACTTGTAGCAGGAGCGGTCATGGAATCTACAACTTCCAGAATGCCATTTGCCACAATACTGGCACTCCGTTCTATCTCGACGATCATTTCCCACACTGGCGACCGAAGTGACTCGTGCACTCGAAAGGGGTCGATTGCGATCTCGTCTAGAAAAGCCCGAAGTGTCTCTAGACTGGCCTAAGCCATCTCTAAATTTCTTCAATGACTGTGGGAAGGGCTTCCCCGAAGACCTCTTACGAAACTCCCTTGCTCCCACCTCAACTTTTCTTTTCTCCATACTGAGCTCCTCAGCTTTGCAAGCTCGCTCGACAAGTGCCACAAATTCTTGGATTTCCAAAATGCCAACATACAGCTTTATATCATCATTCAATCCATCCTCGAAACGTTTACACATTACGGCTTCTGAGGAAATGCATTCTCGTGCGTACCGGCTAAGCCTTACAAACTTTCGTTCATAGTCGATAACCGACATGGAACCTTGTTTAAGTTCAAGAAATTCCTTCCGTTTTTTATCCATAAATCTCTGACTGATATACTTTTTCCGAAACTCGGTTTGGAAAAACTCCTAAGTTACTTGCTCTCTAGGCACAACAGAAGTCAACGTATTCCACCAATAGTAGGCAGAATCACGTAGCAAGGAGATAGCACACTTTAGGCACTCATTAGGTGTGCAAGATAGCTCATCGAGTAGCCGAATAGTGTTGTCCAACCAAAATTCAGCTTGCTCGGCATCATCACTATCCGTAGCCTTAAATTCAGTAGCCCCATGTTTTCGAATTCTGTCAACTGGGGGCTTATTTGACCTTATTTGGTCAGATACCGGAGGTATGGTAGGTGCGGGGGTTGTGTTTGTCGGGAATGGAGGTTGTGGAACAGCCGTATTAGTTCGAATGTATTGGTTGAACCAATCATTCATCACGCTATAGAAAGCTTGTCTAGCTTCATCATTCGGATTACTAGCATTAGGTTGAGAGTCCGCCGGCGCTGTCCCTTGTGTGGGAGTAGGCGCTACACTCTCAAGATCATCAGCTACCGCTTGGTCGGGATCGGGATCCATTACTATAAATAAACACATTTGCAAATGTCAGAAATCACCACACTATCAAATAATCACATAAAATGGCATGTATAGCTAGACCCAAATGCATTACGGTAGTTCTAGAATCGACTAAACCGTAGCTCTGATACCAATTTAATTGTAACACCCCGTACCCGAGACCGTTGCCGGAGTCGGACACCAGGGGTTTGGAGACTTAAATCACTTGCTTTCACAGTCCATTTTAAAAATTTCCAGGCAGTTGGCTAACTGCGTTACTGTCACCTTAAAAATCATATCTTGAGTTCCAAAACTCGAAAACCAGTTTCGTAATTTTCCCTGAAACTAAACTCATATGTCCATCTACAGATTTTTTTCTAGAATTTTTGGTTGGGCTAATTAGTACAGTTTATTAGTTAAAGTCTCCCCTGTTACAGGGTACGACTACACTGACCTTCATGCGTTACAACCTGGATATCTCCCTGTACATGGCTTCAATACTGATTCCGTTTGTTTCTGTAGAAACTAGACTCAAAAAGGAATCTATACATATATGGCATGACTTCTAAATGTCTCTGGTTAATTTATAATGAATTTCCAAATTCAGATCAAGGGATCCAGAAACCGTTCTGGCCCTGTCTCACGAAAACTTTAACATCTCATAATATACTGTTCATATTAACGTTTCGTTACTTTCCTATGAAAATAGATTCATCAAGGTTCTTACATAATTTATTCACTATTTAATTCCATTCCTAATATTTTTAGTGATTTTTCACATCCACATCACTGCTGCTGCCAGCATCTATTTTTAAGGTAAACTTTACCTATTTCATGATCCTTCAAGGATCAACTAGAGTTTGTCATACATATATCAAAAGTGATCATGAATAACCATTCCCATGGCTAACCGTTGCCAACATTTCCATACCTCTCGACGGACAACATACAAAACGATTATAATGCTATGATCAAAGTATATTTAAGCCATTTTCGCATGGCTATCCAAATTTACACAATACCGAAGGGTTCATGACCAACAACAAAAGGGTGGTCCTATACATGCCATTTCAAAGTTCAACCAAAAGTATACCAAAAGGAGCTTTGATAGTGTGGGCGACTTCGACTTCAAAATCCCGAATCCGATAGCTGAAGAACAAAAATCTATAAAACAGAGAATCAAAGAAACGGAGTAAGCATTAAATGCTTAGTAAGTTTTGAGCAAAGAATTTAGACACAACCAAAGTATAGCATTCATGTAGCTAAACAGATAATTTCATATGCACAAATTTTCAATATCATACTTACTTAACATTACCAACCCTTATATTCATACACAAAGATCAACTTAGCCAAAGGCCGGTAGCTCATTTATCAACTGAGCGAATACTTATTTGTAAGGGCTCAACTAATTCAAAGCACATACGAAACATACCTCAATGTTGGGATGTTACAAGCGTATTAACTGAAATTTTTACAGCAAGATCGTTCATTCCCAAATCACGTACCTTCAAAATTTAGCCGGATATAGCTACTCGTTCAAATGCCTTCAGGACATAGCCCGGTTATAGTAACTCGCACAAATGCCTTCGGGACTTAACCCGGATTTAGTAACTCGCACCAATGCCTTCGGGCTTAGCCCGGAATTAGTAACTCGCACAAATGCCTTCGGATCTTAGTCCGGATATGGTCACTTAGCACAAAGCCTTCGGGACTTAGCCCGGACATCATTCGAATAACCATGCACATTTAACAATAAATCATGACACATTCGTATTTCATTTTCATTAGCAAAACTCAAACACAGGACACTTATCACTCTTGCAATTTCGGCTCAATAGCCACACACAAAGAGCATGATTTTGATTTGCTTAAAACATGATCTAATCAAATCATAATTTAAGCTCTATTACTCAAGCACTTACCTCGGATGTTGACGAACGATTTCGATGGCTATTCGACCACTTTTCCTTCCCTTTATTGGATTTAGATCCCCTTTGCTCTTGAGCTTAATTAAACAAATAAATTGATTTAATCATTTGAGCATCGAAAAGAGGAACACAAGGCACTTAGCCCATATTTATACATTAGACATTAAAGTCACATACATGTGAAATCATGCATCAACTCAACATATTAACCCACACTCCCTTTTAGCCGATTGTCCTAACCAAGATAAAGGCATCAATATGCTTGCCTCTAACCGAATGCATGCAACACTAATCTTCTCATGTGGCCGAGTATGCATGTATATGTTGAGGCCAATTATATGCTTAATACTTCCCACAAGTATGGTTACTTGTATTGGTTATATACTGTTTCGTTTCAAATTCAAAACTCGGCTAATACGCATTTATACACTAGTAATCAAATACTAACATTTTGCATTTTATCTTACTACCATTTCACATCTACTTTCTACCATGGCCGAATGCATCAAGACACCATTTACCCTTGCAAGGCATAAATTTCATCATCAAAACTAACAAGCTTATAATCCCATGACCGAAACCTCTAACAACACCAATTAAAATACTTCATGGGTTTGAGGTAAAACCAAGAAAGAAACTCATCAATATTGAGATATAAGCACTAACATTGTTCATCTAGATTTAGCATGACACAACATCCATCACCCTTATATTTACCATAGCCGAAAACCTTACTCATTCCAAAAATTCAAATCTCAACTTGGTCACAAAAATAACTTGATATCTCACCAACACAACATCAACACCAAGCAAGAATGATGCATCCATGGCCGAGTGTCATTTCCATCACATAGCAAGATTTAGACCATGGGCTAGGTGGAACTCAAGCTAACAACTAAAACATGCATGCATCTCATGGAACATCATCAAACATACCTTAGCCTAGTTACATGCATGGCCGAACCTCTTCAACCTTTCTTCTTCCTTCCTCCTTTAAATTTTCGGCCAAGGATGAACCAAAGGATGAACACTTTTTTTTTGTTTTTCTTTCCTTCAACTCACGGCAATGGGGGGGACAATCACACACATCCTTTTTTTTTGTTTCTCATCCTACTAACACTAATATTTTATTGCCCATGCTCTTTATTTTATTAATCCTTACATAATGCATTACCCCAACATGTTTATGACATGTTTTTAGCCATAACATCTTGTCCACCCATGCTCATGGCCGGCCACTACATATTAGGGGGGGAAAATTGACATGCAAGTCCTCCCTTTTGATTACATGCACTATTAGGTCCTTGTAGATTAGCCTATCACATTTCAAAAATGTCACCCATAAGTCCTTTTGACTAAATTCACATGCAATTTACTAAATCGAAGCCTAAAACTTTCACACATTCATAATCACATATTTTAGACAATAAATATCACATTCAAATAATTTGGTGACTCGGTTTAGCGGTCCCGAAACCGCTTTCCGACTAGGGTCACTTTAGGGCTGTCACATTGTATTTGTGCTAAGTCACTTAATTTATAAAATTATATTAACAATTTGGTAAGTAAAAACACAAATTAGTTGAGAAGTGATGATTAAAATATATTAAACTAAATGCAATGATCCCTAATGCAAATTAACCTAAGTATGCAAAATATATGAATGAAATAGATTTTAGCAAAATTAAACAAAATTTGCAACAATTATGATAAACCATAATTGATACATATTCTTACCCCATGTTTAACGCATTTTATGGATGATTTCGCATTAGAATTGGTGAATTTGGTGCTCCTAATGCTTTAATTTCATGTTTTATACTTAGGAGAGCATAGGCAAGCGAAAGGAACAAGAAACGGGTCTTTACAAGAGTGCTATTGCAATGAATCGATACCAGGTGTATACCTGATTGAACAGAAAACAAGGTTTCAGCGAAAGCCAAAAATCTCATTCTCGGTGCCACACGGGTGTGTGGTCACCTGTGTGGTAGGCAGTTTGACGTAACAAGGGCATGTGATTGACGAGGCCAGGCCGTGTGCTACACACAGGCTGGATTGATTTGAACCGTGTGGGCCATACGGGTGTATGGGCCCACATGGGTAAACCACACGGGCGTGCGGGATTTTAAGCCAGGCCGTAAGATCCACACGACTAAGGAAAATTTAGGCCATGTGGGCCACACTGGAGGGCCACATGGATGTGTGAGCCCATTTATTTGAGATGATTCCTAGGGTTGCACAGGTCACCCAAGTCGACTGTAAACCTACCGTAGGGTCGGTAAGCATTACCTAGACCCCTAAAAATATGACCTGTGTGTATGTGATGCATGATAAAGTATGCATGATTACTGATATGTGTGTGTATACGTATGACTGATGGTTGCATAAAAGCATGACTTATTATATGTTTCCATTGCATTGGGTGGGGATGATGATATTTGGAGGTAGTGTACTAAAAGGCTCTTAAGCCTAATATACTAGCAGCTCAGCTGCAAACTACTGTTTGTGCCACACTCGGTACTATCTGAAGTGTAGGGTTGGACGGAGATGGTGTGAAGAGGCTGGTTGGGTAGGACTTTGTTACTGATTACTGTGTGCATGACTGTTACTATGATGGGCTACGACTCTAGTGCATAATTGATTCTGATACTGATACTGATAAGGGTTTACCCAGATTGTGTATGAATGTATATTGTTGTTAGATTTTTGTAGGATTACACACTGAGTTTACGTAAACTCACCCTCTTTGTTTAATGTGCACAGGTAATCCCCAGACTTGACGGATCGGTGCAGTGGAGGACTCGATGGTGGCCATGCGTATTTTAAACTATTTTAATTTAGCCTCGAGATTTTTAATTCTTCAATATTTTTCTGGGTTAATCTTTGATGTAAAATGGACTTTTGGCCTATTTGACTTTAAGTTGGATTTTTAAACTGTTTATGGGTTTTTAAACTGCAAAACTCAACAAACAAATGATTTTCTCTAAAACAAAAAGAGGTTTTCCTACAATGAACGGATTTACCTAATTAACTCAGTTTCCATAAATTAAAGGATTTCTTAAACTTCCGCAACGAATTCAGTTTTAAGACCATTGATTAAGTAGTATGTGAATTTGGAGTTAACAAGAGTAAATGAATGAAAATGGTTTTATCGTAACAACTTAGCTTCAATACACTATCAAGTGGCATCGCCTGATCCGGCCATAACGTCTAAGCCGGGTTTGGGGTGTTACATTTAGTGGTATCAAAGCTAGGTTGCAAAACTCAGTGATAAACCGTAATTTATACATATTTTTATCCCATGATTAGGATATTTTATGGATGATTTTTCCTTAAAAATTGGTGAATTCGATGCTCCTAATGCCTTATTTTCATATTTTATACTTAGGTGAGCATAGGAGAGTGAAAGGAATGAGAAACAGGCCAAAAACGGAAAAAAATGGGCCAACGTACGAAATCAACACGGCCTGGACCTCTTCACACGGGTAGGCCACACGGCCGTGTCAATTTGGCAGAATCGAAGCACGACTCACACGGGTGGACCACATGCCCGTGCCTCTTTAACAGGCTTGACCACGGCCTGAAGTAATCGCACACGGGCATGTACCTGTCGAGCCCAAGTTGAGTCCAATTCAGAAAAGGCCAATTTTGAGGGTTTTTAGGCATTCCAAAGCCTATAAATACATTCTAAAGGAGGAGGAAAAGAGACACGGAAGGAAGGAGTCAGGGAACTACTTAAGGAAAGCCGATTGATCCATCTCAGAAGCCGGATTCATCGTCAAGACTAAAGATCTCCCCTCAATTTCCCTTCAAGAGTTTTAGGTTTTTCTTTATGTTTTGTATTCATTATTCTTCTGAGATGTTTACCTTTTTAGTTATGAACTAAAACCCCTAAATACCTAAGGGGAATGAAACCTAAGATAGATCTTGTTATTATTATCTGAATTGTATGATAAATATTTGACTTATTCTTAATTATGTGTTCTTAATTCTTGTTTTGATATTCCAGGATATTGATTCAAGTTAAGCACTTATTCAGAGGAGGAATAGACCCTGTCTAAGAGTACATTTGTCATAACTAAGCGGAGTTGGCTGCGCACCTAGAGATAGGGTGACATGATTTTGTCGGATTAGGGTGAAACCTAATAAGGGGATCCATAGATCGAGTTAATGCAACCCTAGAGAGTTAATTAGAAAGAGATTTCAATTATTCAACCTAGGGTTAGACGTTGTTAGTCTCGAGAGGTATAATAATATAAATTAGGGATTTCTACGGATCAAGTCAAATGAATAAATCATCTGATTCAGAGTCAAATAACAAGTGAAGTCTAGGTGGATTTTTCCTTAGGTATTATCTTAATTCAATCGTTTTTCCAAAAGTAATTCTCCAATTCTATTTTCTGTGATTTCTTAGTTTAGTTAATTAGTTAGTTATGATTTATCTTCTGACAAGAAAAGATCGGTATGATGGGGTTTGCATGTATAAGGCTTTATTTGATGAAGTGACTGAAGTATCTATAAAGTGATCTGTTGGTGTAGACCAAAGTTCCGGATTTTTGGTAAAAAGAGATACATGTGAAGAATGGAAAATTGTGATTCCGAGAATATTGTGAAAACGTTTTTAGAGTGGAAACTATTTCTTCTTGTAAGATTTTCGGGGACGAAAATTCCTAAGGGGAGGAGAGTTGTGACAATCCTAATTTGGCCCTAGTCGGAAAGTAAACCGAGTCACAAAAATAATTAGATGTTATATTCTATGTTTATTTCATGTGAAAGTGCATGTGTGAAAATTTCATGCTTTGATTTTGCCATTTGTGAGTGAAATTGTGAAATAGGACTCATGTGAAAATTTTTGAAAATGATATAGGCTAATTTGTAGTGGCCAAATAAATTATAGTATGAAATAGGTGGATTTGCATGTCAAATTTCCCACCTTAAAACATAGTGGCCGGCCATGTTGGGCATGATAAGCATTTGTGCAAATTTTTTTATTGAAATTATGGCATAAGTATGGCACAAATAATATATGTTATTTTGTGTCATAAAATGTTAGTAATAAAATAACAAAAGGAAGTAAAAGACAAGGTTTTTTGTTCATCCTTGTTCTTCATAGCCGAAAATAGGAGAGCAAGAGGGGAAAAAGCTCTTGAAAAATTCGGTCACTAAGGAAAGAAAAATCTAAGGTAAGTTCATGGTAGTTTACTTCTATCTTGATTTTCATGAGTTCTTCTTGATTCTACCTTAACTCATGAAGCATATTTTTTTATTTTTGGTTGTGTTGTGAGCATTCGGTCATGAATGAAAATGAAGGAAATGGTTGTTGTTTCATGTTCTTTTGATGAATAATGGAAGATAGGTGAAGTTGAGACAAACATATGAGCATGCATGTGCCATAGATGCTAAGGGGGAAAATCGGCTAACATGTTGTGTGTATTACGGCCGAATGTGAACTTGGATAACATCAAGTGCCTACGGGTTTACTTCAGTCGATCATGATACCTGAATGGAAATGGGATCAAGTCACGATGGATTTTGTGTTTGGGTTGCCATTGTCGACAAGTAAGAAAGATGTGATTTGGGTTGTTGTTGATAGAATGACTAAGTCGGTTCATTTTATTCCCGTACGTACGGATTATTCTCTGGATAGGCTAGCTGAATTGTATGTTTCTCAGATTGTGAGATTACACGGGGTACCCATTTCTATTGTGTCGGATAGAGATCCGAGATTCACCTTGCGATTTTGGAAGAAATTGCAAGAAGCTTTGGGTACCAAGTTGCATTTTAGCACCGCTTTTCATCCCCAAACCGATGGTCAATCCGAGCAGATAATTCAGATACTCGAGGATATGTTAAGATGTTGCATCCTTGAGTTTAGTGGTTCATGGGAACGGTATTTACCTTTGATTGAATTCGCTTACAACAATAGTTTTCAATCAAATATTAAGATGGCACCTTACGAGGCTTTATACGGTCGTAAATGCCGTACACCATTGTTTTGGACCGAGCTCTGTGAGAGTAAAATTTTCGGAGTTGATTTGATTAAAGATGCTGAGCAGAAAGTAAAAATAATTCGTGAAAGTCTGAAGGCAGCATTCGATCGTCAGAAGTCGTACGCGGATTTAAAACGAAGAGATATTGAGTATCAGGTGGGAGACAAAGTGTTTCTTAAGGTTTCACCTTGGAAAAAGATACTCAGATTTGGCCGTAAGGGCAAACTGAGTCCGAGATTCATTGGGCCGTATGAAATCTCCGAACGAGTTGGTCCAGTTGCATATAGGTTGCTTTTACCCCCTGAACTTGAAAGGATTCACAATGTTTTTCATGTTTCGATGCTTCAACGTTACAGATCTGATCCTTCGCACATAATTAGTCCATCAGAGGTTGAAATTCAATCTGACTTGAGTTATGAAGAAGAACCGATTCGTATCCTAGCTCGTGAAGTGAAAGAGTTGCGAAACAAAAGGGTTCCGTTAGTAAAGGTGTTATGGCTCAAACACGGAATCGAAGAAGCTACTTGGGAAACCGAGAACTCTATGAAAGAACGATACCCAAACCTATTTGCCGGTAAGATTTTCGGGGACGAAAATTTCTTAAGTGGGGGAAAGTTGTGACAGCCCTAAAGTGACCCTAGTCGGAAAGCAGTTTCGGGACCACTAAATCGAGTCACCAAATTATTTGAATATGATAATTATTGTCTAAAATATGTGAATATGAATGTGTGAAAGTTTTAAGCTTCGATTTAGTTAATTGCATGTGAATTTAGTCAATAGGACTTATGTGTGACACTTTTGAAATGTGATAGGTTAATCTATAAGGATCTATTAGTGCATGTAATCAAAGGGTGGACTTGCATGTCAATTTCTCCATTTAATTAGTAGTGGTCGGCCATGACAATAAGGGTGGACAAAATGTGATGGGTAAAACATGTCATAAACATGTTGTGTTAATGCTTTATGTTAGAAATGATAAAATAAGGAGCATGGTAATAAAATAATGAAAAGGAAAATGATGAAGAAAAAAAAAGAAAAAGTTCTCATGTTGTTGAACTTGGCCGAATAGAAGAAAGAAAAAGAAGGGAAAGAGCTTGGAGAAAATCGGCTATGGTGGTTCACTAGACTAAGGTATGTTGATGTTGTTCCATGAGATTCATGCATAGTTTTAGTTGTTAGCTTGAGTTCTACCTAGCCCATGGTTTAAATCTTTGCTATGAGATGGAGATGATATTCGGCCATGGGTGTTGTCTTCTTGGTTGGTGTTTGATGTTGTGGTGATGAGGCATGAAGATGAGCTAAGTTTCGGCTAAGGTGGACTTGTGTTGATGTCATTTGCATGCTAAGTGTGAAGCTTTGTAGTGATACATGTAATGGTGATTGATGACTCTTGGATTTTCTTTTTAGCATTTTGAGTTAGACATTAAGTTCTTTGTTTAACCCATGACCAAAATTGAAATGGTATGGTGTCTTGATGCATTCGGCCATGGTAGGAAGTAGATGAGAATTGGTAGTAAGGTGAAGTGCAAATGTTAGTATTTGATTACTAGTGTATATATGTGTATTAGCCGAGTTTTGAACTTGAAACAAAATGGTATGTAGTCAACACAAGTAACCATATTTGTAGGAAGTATTAAGCATATAATCGGCCTCAACATGGACATGCATATTTGGCCACATGAGGTAGATGTGTTGCATGTATTCGGTTAGAGGCAAGCATATTGATGCTTTTATCTTGGCTTAGATAATCGGCTAAAGGAGAGTGTGGGCTAAAATGTTGAGTTGATTCATGATTTCGTATATATGTGACTCTAATGTCTAATGTATATATGGGTTAAGTACCTTGAGTTTCTCTTTTTGATGTTCAAATGATTAAATCAATTTATTTGTTAAATTAAGCTCAAGAGCAAAGGGGAACTAAATCCGATAAAAGGAAGGAAAAAGTGATCGAATAGCCGTCGAAATCGTTCGACAACATCCGAGGTAAGTTTTCGAGTAATAAAACTTAGTTTACGATTTGATTAAGACATGACGTATAATCATAACTAATATACAGTGATATAATGATTCTACTTGAATTATATGTTGAGTTAATTAGTCTATACGTATGATGGGTAGCTGTAACACCCCGTACCCGAGACCGTTGCCGGAGTCGGACACGAGGGGTTTGCAGACTTAAATCACTTGCTTTCACAGTCCATTTTAAAAATTTCTAGGCAGTTGGCTAACTGCGTCACTGTCACCTTAAAAATCATATCTTGAGTTCCAAAACTCGAAAATCAGTTTCGTAATTTTTCCCTAAAACTAGACTCATATGTCCATCTACAGATTTTTTTCTAGAATTTTTGGTTGGGCCAATTAGTACAGTTTATTAGTTAAAGTATCCCCTGTTACAGGCTGCGACTACACTGCCCTTCATGCATTACCACATGGATATCTCCCTGTACAGGGCTTCAATACTGATGCCGTTTGTTTCTATAGAAACTAAACTCAAAAAGGAATCTATACATATATGGCATGACTTCTAAATGTCTCTGGTTAATTTATAATGAATTTCCAAAGTCAGATCAGGGGATCCAGAAACCGCTCTGGCACTGTCTCACGAAAACTTTAACATCTCATAATATACTGTTCATATGAATGTTTCGTTACTTTCCTATGAAAATAGATTCATCAAGGTTCGATTACATAATTTATTCACTATTTAATTCCATTCCTACTATTTTTAGTGATTTTTCACATCCACATCACTGCTGCTGCCAGCATCTATTTTTAAGGTAAACTTTACCTATTTCATGATCCTCCATGGATCAACTAGAGTTTGTCATACATATACCAAAAGTGATCATGAATAACCATTCCCATGGCTAACCGTTACCAACATTTCCATACCTCTCGACGGACAACATACAAAACGATTATAATGCTATGATCGAAGTATATTTAAGCCATTTTCGCATGGCTATCCAAATTTACACAAAACCGAAGGGTACATGACCAACAACAAAAGGGTAGTCCTATACATGCCATTTCAAAGTTCAACCAAAAGTATACCAAAAGGAGCTTTGATAGTGTGGGCGACTTCGACTTCAAAAATCCCGAGTCCGATAGCTGAAGAACCAAAATCTATAAAACAGAGAATTAAATAAACGGAGTAAGCATTAAATGCTTAGTAAGTTTTGAGCAAAGAGTTTAAGCACAACTGAAGTATAGCATTCATATAACTAAATGGATAATTCCATATATACATATTCTCAAATCATTCCTACTTCACATTCCAACCCCTATATTCATACATAAGGGATCATCTTAGCCAAATACCGGAAGCTCATTACTCGACTGAGCGAATATTATTCGAAGAAAATCAACTATTCCAATGCACATACGAAACATACCTCATTGTTGGGATTTTACAAGCGTATTAACTGAAATTTTTACAGCAAGATCGCTCATTCCCAAATCACATACCTTCGGAATTTAACCGGATATAGCTACTCGTTCAAATGCCTTCGGACATAGCCCGGTTATAGTAACTCGCACAAATGCCTTCGGGACTTAACCCGGATTTAGTAACTCGCACCAATGCCTTCGGGCTTAGCCCGGAATTAGTAACTCGCACAAATGCCTTCGGATCTTAGTCCGGATATAGTCACTTAGCACAAAAGCCTTCGGGACTTAGCCCGGATATCATTCGAATAACCAAGCACATATATCAATAAATCATGACACATCCGTATTTCATTTTCATTACCAAAGCTCAAACACCAGACACTTATCACACTTGCAATTTCGGCTCAATAGCCACATACAAAGAGCATGATTTTGATTTGCTTAAAACATGATCTAATCAAATCATAATCTAAGTTCCATTACTCGAAAACTTACCTCGGATGTGGTTGAACGATTTCGGCGGCTATTCGACAACTTTTTCCTGTCCCTTATCCAACTGTGGTCCTCTAAGCTCCTGAGCTAATTCAAACAAATTTAACTTATTAAAGTCTCATTATGCTAGCTTATGGCCGAATATGACAAGGAGTTTAATAGGTCATATGGCCACCTTTTAGCTCAAATACACAATGGTCATGCGCATTTTTAATCACATTAAGCAATTTAACACAATTCATTTGAACATCAAAAGAGAACCTCAAGGTACTTAGCCCATATATACATTAGGCATTAGAGTCACATATATTGGAATCATGAATCAAACTCAACATTTTAGCCCACACTCTCTTTTAGCCGATTATCTAAGCCAAGATAAAAGCATCAATATGCTTGCCTCTAACCGAACACATACAACACAAATCTATTTCATGTGGCCGAATATACATGTCTAGGTTGAGGCCGATTATATGCTTAATACTTCCTACAAATATGGTTGCTTGTATTGACTACATACCATTTTGTTTCAAATTCAAAACTCGGCTAATACACACATACACACTAGTAAATCAAACACTAACATTTGCTCTTCACCTTACTACCATTTCTCATCCAAATAACGTGAATAACAACCATATTTCTCCTCTACTTTCTACCATGGCCGAATGCATCACAACACCATACCATTTCGGTTTTGGTCATGGTTAAACAAATAACTTAATGTCTCACTCAAAAATGCTAAAAAGAAGATTCAAGAGTCATCAATCCACCATCACATGCATCATTACAAAGCTTCATTTTTAGCATGTAAATGACATCAACACCAAGCAAGAATGATGCATCCATGGCCGAGTGTCATTTCCATCACATAGCAAGATTTAGACCATGGGCTAGGTAGAACTCAAGCTACCAACTAAAACATGCATGCATCTCATGGAACATCATCAAACATACCTTAGCCTAGTTACATGCATGGCCGAACCCCTTCAACCCTTCTTCTTCCTTCCTCCTTAAAATTTTCGGCCAAGGATGAACCAAAGGATGAAGCCTTCTTTTTTTTTCTAGTTTCGGCAAAATGGGGGGGGGAACAACCACACACTTTTTTTTCTTTCTTTTCAACATATTCCCTTTCATTATTTTATTACCATGCCCCTTATTTTATTTTTCCTAACATACATCACTAACATAACATGTTTGTGACATGTTTCCACCCATAGCATGGCCGGCCACTATGCTTCAATTTGGCTAATTTGACATGCAAGGACAAGCACTTTCCCACATATATTAATAGGCCATTTTAACTCTTGCCTAGCGTATTTCTAAATTGTCTCACGTAAGTCCCTACTAATAAATTTCACATACACTGACCAAATTAAAGTATGAAACTATCACACAAGCATTTACGCACATCATAAACACAAAATATAACCTTTAATTATTTATAAGACTCGGTTTCGTGGTCCCGAAACCACTTTCTGACTAGGGTCAATTTAGGGCTGTCACAGTAGCCGTATGTGCATAGAGATCATGTCACAAAGCAAACCAAATCATGCTGTTTGTATGTGGCTATTGAGCCGAAAATGGGAATGCTTAATAATTGACTTGTGTTTGAATTCTAGTTATGAGAATGAGATAAAGATGTGTCATGATTTACTGATATGTGCATGAATATTCGGATGATAACCGGGCTAAGTCCTGAAGGCATTTGTGCTAGTGACTAATTCCGGGCTAAGTCCCGAAGGCATTTGTGTGAGTTACTAATTCCGGGCTAAGTCCCGAAGGCATTTGTGCGAGTTACTATATCCGGGCTAAGTCCCGAAGGTATTTGTGCGAACTACTATATCCGGGCTATGTCCCGAAGGCATTTGAGCGAGTGGCTATATCCGGTTAAAGCCCGAAGGTACTTGGTTTGGGAATGAGCGATCTTGTTGTAATAAATTTCAATTATTATGCTCGTGAAATCCCAATGATGAGGTATGTTTCGTATATGCAATTGGATTAGTTGATTCCCTTTAAATAGTATTCGTTCAGTCGTTTAATGAGCTTCCAGCTTTTGCTTAAGTTGATCTCTTGTATGAGTACAAGGGTTGGTGATGTGAAGTAGGTATGATTTTGAGAATGTGTGTATATGAAATTATCCGTTTAGTCATATGAATGCTATACTTCAATTGTGCCTAATTTCATTGCTCAAAACTTACTAAGCATTAAATGCTTACTCCGTTTCTCTGATTTTCTGTTTTATAGATTTGATTCGTCAGCTATCGGACTCGGGATTGTCGAAGTCGAAGTCATCCACACTATCAAAGCCCTTTTGGTACACTTTTGGTTGAACTCTGAAAATGGCATGTATAGGACTACCCTTTTTATTGTTGGTCATGTACCCTTTGGTTTTGTATAAATTTGGATAGCCATGCGAAAATGGCTTATATATACTTTGAGCATAGCATTATAATCGTTTTGTATGTTGTTCATTGAGAGGTATGGAAACGTTTGGTAACGATTAGCCATTGGAATGGTTAATAATGATCATTTTGGTGCTTTGTATGACAAATTCTAGTTGATTCATGGAAAACCATGAAATAGGGAAAGTTTACCTTAAAAACAGATGCTGACAGCAGCAGTGGTGTGGATTTGAAAAATCACTAAAAATATTAGGAATGGAATTAAATAGTGAATAAATTATTTAATCGAACCTTGATGAATCTACTTTCATATGGAAGAAACAAAACGATCATATGAGTCGTATTTTGAGAGATATTTAAGTTTTTGTGGAACAGGGCCAGAGTGATTTCTGGATCCCCTGATCTGACTTTGGAAATTCACTATAAATTAACCAGAGATAATTAGAGGTCATGCCATATATGTATAGATTCCTTTTTGAGTCTAGTTTCGTTAGAAATAAAAGTAATAAGTAATGAAGCCCTGTACAAGAAGATATATAAGTCGTGATGCATGAAGGTCAGAGCAGTCGAACCCTGAAACAGGGGAGACTTTAACTAATAAACTGTACTAATTGGCTTGACCAAAAATTCTAGAAAAAAATTTGTAGATGGATATATGAGTCTATTTTCAGGTAAAATTTATGAAACTGGTTTTCGAGTTTTGGAACTCAAGATATGATTTTTAAGGTAACAGTGACGCAGTTAGCCAGCTTGTCTGGAAATTTTTAAAATGGACTGTGAAAATAAATGAAATTAGTCCGTAAATACCTCGTGTTCGACTCCGGCAACAGTCTCAGGTAACACCCCCCTTATCAGCATTATTATTGTTCTGGTATGGAATAAGTATACAGATTGGTTAAAGGTTACGTAAAGGATCTTTATATGAACTCCGATTGTGAAATGTTCATTTATCTAAGTTGTAATAGATTATGCAAGTATATGGAATAAAAGAAATTAGTGGTATTATAGAAGTGGTTGTGAGATAGAATTTCTATCCAAATTGAATCAAAATTTTTATTATCTTCTAAGAGAGAAATATTATTGGATTATGATTTATCATTTGACAAGAAAAGATCGGTATGATGGGGTTTGCATGTACAAGGCTTTATTTGATGAAGTGACTGAAGTATCTATAAAGTGATTTGTTGGTGTAGACTAAAGTTCTAGATTTTTGGTAAAAAGAGATACATGTGATGAATGGAAAATTGTGATTCCGAGAATATTGTGAAAACGTTTTTAGAGTGGAAACTATTTATTCTGGTAAGATTTTCGGGGACGAAAATTCCTAAGGGGGGAGAGTGGTGACAACCCTAATTTGGCCCTAGTCAGAAAGTGGTTTTGGGATCACAAAACAGAGTCACAAAAATAATTAGATGTTATATTCTATGTTTATTTCATGTGAAAGTGCATGTGTGAAAATTTCATGCTTTGATTTTGCCATTTGTGAGTGAAATTATGAAATAGGACTCATGTGAAATTTTTTGAAAATGCTATAGGCTAATTTGTAGTGGCCAAATAACTTATAGTATGAAATAGGTAGATTTGCATGTCAAATTTCCCACCTCAAAACATAGTGGCCAGCCATGATGGGCATGACAAGCATTTGTGCAAATTTTTTTATTTAAATTATGGCATAAGTATGGCACAAATAATATATGTTATTTTGTGTCATAAAATGTAAGTAATAAAATAACAGAAGGAAGTAAAAGACAAGGTTTTTTGTTCATCCTTGTTCTTCATAGCCGAAAACAGGAGAGCAAGAGGGGAAAAAGCTCTTGAAAAATTCGGTCACTAGGGGAAGAAAAATCCAAGGTAAGTTCATGGTAGTTTACTTCTATCTTGATTTTCATGAGTTCTTCTTGATTCTACCTTAACTCATGAAGCATATTTTTTATTTTTGGTTGTGTTGTGAGCATTTGGTCATGAATGGAAATGAAGGAAATGGTTGTTGTTTCATGTTCTTTTGATGAATAATGGAAGATAGGTGAAGTTGAGCCAAACAAATGAGCATGCATGTGCCTTAGATGCTAAGGGGGAAAATCGGCTAACATGTGTGTATTATGGCCGAATGTGAACTTGGATAACATTGAGTAATGTTTGTGCTTTAAAATGATGAAATGGAGATTATGCTTAAGTGAAATCATAGGTATGTGATGATTGATTTGTGATATGCATGTTTGAATAACATGCATGCAAGTTATGTGTGAAAGACTGAATTGGTAATAAATCTGCTTGGGACAGCAGCAGTAACATGATTGTGGAAAATCACCATAAATTGTGGGAGATGAGTTAGAAGCTGAATAAATTATGTAATTAAATATTAATGAGTCTAGTTTCTTATAAAAGAAACCGTGTAAGCAAAATAATTTCTGATAATAAGATATTTGAAGTGATGTGGGACAGGGTCAGAATGACTTCTAGATCCTCTGTTCTGTCTTTATAAAATCATTATAAATTGTACAAAAATGATAATAAGATTAAATTTATATTACTAGACTCCTTAATGAGTCTAGTTTCAAATGAAATAAACGAGAACATATTTTGAATTTTGTACAATGAGAAAATTGATTCGTAGTGAGGAGTGGTCAGATTAGTCAAACAGTGAAACAGGGGAAACTTTAAGAAAAATCTGGTATTGATTGGCCAAACCAAAAATTCTGAAAATTTTATGGATAAAATATATATGAGTTTATTTTTAGGGAAAATTAACGGCACTTGATTTAGAGTTTCTTAGCTCCAGTTATAAATGATTTAGTGACTGTTGTTCAGGAAGACAGCTTGCAGTGAAATTATGATTATGTGGTAAATATTGACAAAAATTTGTTAATGAGTTGCTTATTGATTTCTTATAAGCTTATTATGACCAGTAGGTGTGAAATTTGAATATATATATATATTATATTTTGAAAGTGATGCTGGAATAGTCGAATAATGACTAGTTTAAAATCTTTGAATTTAAGCTCAAGAGCATAGAGGGGCAAATTCGGATAAGGGAAAAGAGAAAGTAATCGAATAGCCATTGTAATCGTTTGGCAATGTTCAAGGTAAGTTCTTAAGTGTTTAAGCTTGATTCCTTCTTATATGCTTAAGAGCTAAATTAGTATGGCAGAGAGAATGTAAATTTTATTTAGTTAATGTGCCGAATATGTAATGGCTATAAGCCGATTATGGCTATTATGCTTAAGTTGAATTGGATTTGGAAATTTGATGCACTAAATGAGTGTTACAATGAATAAACTATGTCATATATGTGCTGGTAGATATATCACAATTTGTGATTATTAAATATCTAAAGGAAACCATGATGTGTATAAAATTATTTTTATTAGTCCTTTGTGGTAGTCGAATGTGGCTTGGTACTAAAGTGATTAAATGTGAACTTCGATGAGGTAACTATTAGTGATCGATGATATAAGTTATGCATTATAATATATATTTGGGTTTCAAACCTAGCAGGCGTAATGCCGGTGAAATAACATCGGACTTAAAGGTCTAGCAGGCTTATGGCCGGCGATGAAATCAGGTTATTACCTAGCAGGCAAATTGCCGGTAAACTATTAAAAGTGTGGTGCTATAAGACTATGGGCTAATACGATATGTGGATTCGTTCTGTAAAGTAAACTATTCAGGTACAAACAACCTAATTAAGTACATGTGAATTAAATGAATTTGATGATTGATGTGAATCGAACATATAAGAAATGGTTTCATGTTTATGTTCAACTATAAGACCTTGTGTTAAATCGACAATCGATTTCGTTTAATACATTAAGTTGGTCAGGTATGCGATATGTACTTATGCATGTTAAATCGATTGGAATTGAATCATGAATGTGAATTGAGAAGCATAGGTGAAAATGCGTATGACATATATATGAGTAAGGATAAAATCATCGTAAATTATCGATAAGGATGGGCTATGTGCGAAACCATCTTATAATTGCTAATTTGAATGGTTGTGTGCAAATCAGTGAGCAAGATGTATTGTATTGAGATGATGCTTCAGTGAAAATATACATATGTTCTTTGTGTTGACTGAATATTAAATTAAAGTTATGAGCCGTATGTGACTAGCGTATCTAGTCGAATTTGATACTATTAAATGATGTACTAAGATATGTGTTCCAATATGGAAATTGAACCCTATGTGGTTGAAAGGATGAAAATCTTTGTTCATAGATATGTGTTTCAGTTATACATGATTGAAGTATAAGTTATGAAAGTGGGAAAGAACAGGTGAATTGTCTATCGAAATGTGATATTCGGGCTTCGGGCCTAGCAGGCTATAATGCCGGTGAAATGATAACGGGCTTTGAGCTTAGTAGGCTATGATGCCAGTGAAATATTATTCGAGCCTTTGAGCCTAGCAGTCTATAATGCCGGTGAAATGAAATGTTATGTGAATTCGGTGTTCCTTGTAAGATAGGGATTTAGCTGAATGTTTAAGATGAAATGATAGTGTATTATATCATGCTTATATGGCCTAATGGTAAGTATAACATGTTGGTAAATATGCAATGTGCTTTTATAATCGATTGATAAGTTTGAAATGAATGTGAGTAAAATGTTATGCATAAGCTATCAAATGCTAAGTGTGAAAATGAGATGAAAGAAAAGTGTTGAAATGTGTTAATATATGATTAAATATGCATGATATTTGTATCCGGCTTAAAGACTGCAGGCTATATGCTGGAATTATATCTGGGTTAAATCCCGTAGGCTTCGTGCTGGTAATATATCCGGGTTAAATCCCGCAGGCTTCGTGCTGATAATATATCTGGGTTAATTCCTGCAGGCTTCGTGCTGGTATTATATCCGGGTTAAATCCCGCAGGCCTAGTGCTGGTATTATATTCGGGCCTTTGAGCCTAGCAGGCTATTATGCCGGTGAGACACTATTCGGGCCTTTGGGCCTAGCAGGCTATAATGTCGATGAGATACTATTCGGGCTTTCGAGCCTAGCAGGCTATAATGCCGATGAAATGATAATCGGGCCTCGATCCTAGCAGGCGAAATGCTGGTGATTTGAGAAAATTCTAAGACTAAGGTACCTCGTGTTAGATTGACAAATGAATACATTCAATACGTTAAGTGGGCCAGGTACACATTATGTACTCATATGTGAGTTTGATTTGAAGTGAATCATTAGTGTGTAATGTGATACATATGTGAATAAATGTTATAGCTATATCTATGATCATGATACATCGGGTCAGGGTGTGAAAGTATGTGAAAGTATTTGAGTTAATTATGTTATATGAATTCAGATTAAGTATGATAAGAATGCTCAACGTGCATTATGTGTTTGTGTGTATTCGGCCAGATGGCAATATACCTAGAATATGGCCTTTTGAGAAATTGAATAATCGAAGTATAATTGTGTTTATTTGTTTGCATTGCTTAAAACTTACTAAGCTTATGAAAGCTTACTCCGTTGTTACATTCCTCTGTTTTGTAGATTGTTGGCTCCAGTTATTTGCTCGGGTTGGAGTTCACCGGAGATATTATCACATTGTCGAGCTCACGCTATTGGTGTAAGTAAATCCTAGTATTTCGAGTCTATGGCATGTAGAGGGTTTTAATGTTGAGTATGTGATACTATAAGTTAGCCAAAGGTGGTGGCTTGTATTGATAAAGAGTTTTGGCCATGTGAATTGGCCTCTGTTGGCTAGTGATGTTTTGGGCCTCGTAAGCCCATATATGGGACAGATTGCACGTGAAAAGAAAAGATTTAAATTGACTGAAATTTTTTGGCACGGTTTTTGTGTGATTGACTGAGTTTAAGTCAGGTAACAACTCGAGCCCTGTTCCTGCGAGGGATACAGGCGAGGGGTGCTACAAGTTAAAACAAACCCCATTATTTTTAGGCTAGATAATTAAAAGACAGTCATCACTAGTACTTTTAGTTCCTTTGGGTTCGACAATCTGGTCTTGCTAGAACTATACTACTGTTCGATAGGTACACTTGCCTTCATTGTGATAATAGTTAGTTTCAAGAATGACTCATTATAAATATTTAAAACCTGTCACGAATATCACGTATCACCCGACTGTAGATTATGGGTTTTAAAATTTGGTTTTGAAGATTTGATTACAAAATGAATTGAAATGTTTTACTAAGTATGTGGTACACCGAGTCTCCAATGCCGATTCTGTAAGTATTCTGAAAATTGATTTTTGAGAAAATGCTATGATATTCTAAAAACACTCAAGTTAGTGTATACTAAAACTGTAGTAAAATTGATAGACATTGATAGACACTACGATGTACGAAAACAAAACACTTTTGATACTGTTTCACATAAGATATCTGTGAATAACTACTGAAACTGTAATTGATTCATAAAACTTTTAATATAGATAAACACAATTAGATAATGAGTCACAAGGTACTCACAGATAGGGTACTAGAGGCTAAGGTAGAGGCCGTAGAGGGGCTTGAGCTGAGTCCTTGTCATCAAGCGGCATGCCAAATCTGGACATGAGTGAGGCGCCAGTGTTGCATTCTACTGAGATTGGGTCCCAAGATCATATGGATGGGGATGATGCATTGTCGGAGGCTATGCTAAGGATATTGGAGAAGGTCGTTGGACCCAATATTAGATTTGAGGGACGAGGGTGGGTTATGGAACAACTCTGGTCCAATGGAGATGAACTCTTCAAGGGTGTCACTGGGGTCGCCCCTAGTGCGGCTGAGTACTGGATAGAGGCCATGGAGAGGATCATAGACGACCTAGATTGCACCCCAGAGCAGAAATTAAAGGGTGCAGTCTCGCTACTATGTGATGAGGCATATCCTTGTGGCTTACTATTAAGGAGGGCACTTAGTCCGAATGTTTTACCTGGTAGTTCTTTAAGACTGCGTTTCTGGGTAAATATGTGGGAGCCAGTTATGTTGATGCTAGGAGACGTGAGTTTCTGAACCTTACTCAGGGAGACCAATCTATGGCCGAGTTTGAGGCCGAATTCTTGAGGCTGAGCCACTATGCTCGAAGCATGGTGGCAGATAAGTATAAGTGGTGTGTCTAATTTGAAGATGGGCTAAGGGATAACCTGAGGGTCTTGATTGCTTCATAGAGGGAGCAAGAGTTTGTTGTACTGGTAGAGAAGGCGAAGATCGCCAAGTAGGTTAAGCACGTGGAGTGCCAAAACAGGGAGCGTGAGAGAGGTAAGAACAAGAGGGATTCGGAGCCCCCGAGTTATATACAGAGGCCTAAGAAAAAGGCCAGGCCTGATGGGCCAATTTGAGTTGGGCCCCCTGTTGCTGCTATTGGACCGTAACCATGCACTGACTGTGGTAGACTCCATCAAGGTGAACGTTAGAGGAGGACTGGGGCTTGCTTGAGATATGGGTCATTGGATCACTGTATTAGGGAGTGTCCACTGAGGGCCGATCAAATGCGAGCTCAGGGTATTGGTACTTCACAGCCACAGAGGGTAGTACAACAGCCACCGAGGAGTCGTGGTCAGGCTAGAGGTGGTAATGGCATGGGCCGCGGGCAGAGAGCATCGACTAGAGGTGCTGGACAGACTGAGGTGAGGCAGCCTGCTCTAGTTTATGCTGCACGTCGTCGTGAGGACGGAGATGCTCCTGACGTTATCACTGGTATGTTCTTTATTTTTGATGTGCCATACACTACATTGATAGATATAGGATCCACTCACTCCTATATTGCCTGCTCTATTTTGGGGACTTTGGGATTATCAGTTGAGAGTACTTCTAGTAAGGTCATGGTATTAAGTCCATTGGGGCAATCAGTTAAAGTTAGCAAACTGTACAGGGATGTCGCTTTGGAGGTTCAAGGGACGGTATTTCTGGCTGACTTGATTGTGCTTCCATTTGGGGAGTTCAATATGATATTGGGGATGGATTGGCTGGTAAAGCACCGAGTAAGTCTGGATTGTGGATAAAAAGGGTCGTTTTGAGAACTGAAGAGGATAATAAGGTAGTCATGGTTGGGAATGCCGGAATTATTTAACTAATATGTTCTCTACGCTGGTGGCAGAGAAGATGGTTCGTAAGGGATGTGAGGCATTTTTGGCCTATGTAAGTGTTTCTAGTTCGGGGGACTGTACTGTTAAGGACATCATAATGGTAAAGGATTTTCTGGACGTTTTTCCTGAAGAGCTACTAGGATTACCTCCAAATCGTGAAGTGGAGTTTGGGATAGAGCTCATTCTTGGTACAACTCCGGTGTATATCGCTCCCTACCGAATGGCACTGAAGGAGCTTACGGAGCTTATGGCTCAGATTCAAGAGTTATTGGATCGTGGGTTCATCCGCCCTAGTGTGTCTTAGTGGGGAGCACCGATACTATTTGTGAAGAAGAAGGATGGATCCATGTGGATGTGTATCGACTACCAGCAGCTGAACAAGTTGACCATTAAGAGTAAGTACCCCCTACCGAGGATAGATGGTCTATTTGACCAGTTTGGAGGAGCTTCGGTGTTCTCTAAGATTGACCTCCGATCTGGGTATCATCAGTTGAGGGTTAAGGAGGCCGATGTGTATAAGACGACATTTAGGACCCGTTATGGTCACTAAGTGTTCCTAGTGATGCCATTTAGGCTGACTAATACATCGGTAGCTTTCATGGATCTGATGAATTGAGTGTTTTGGCCTTATCTAGACCAATTTGTGGTGGTGTTCATCGATGATATACTAGTTTACTCGAGGACTGAGGATGAGCATGACGAGCACCTTAGGGTTGTTCTGCAAACTTTGAGGGAGAAACAGCTCTATGCTAAGTTTAGCATGTGCGAGTTCTGGCTACGTGAGGTGACATTTCTAGGTGTAACACCCCAAATCTTGAAAAGCCTATTAAAAATTATTTTGTGTGCATAAAACATGGATGTATGGTTGCCTTAGTGGTTTAGTGCTCTGGAAGTGTCTGGGAAGTCTTGGGTTCAAGCCTTGGCTTGAGCAATTTTTGCTCCTACTTGAACAAACCCTTGTTTTCTGATAGTAAGCTTCTTAAATTTATGAGAGGGTTGCATGTCAGAAAAAGGCCTACTGGTCTAGTGGTAATGGCGTGTTTCTATGCCAAGGGATTAGAGTTCGAGTCTAGTTGCACGCAAGAGTGTCCCTTTTTGCAAACGGACGTGTGGGTAGTTGGATGGCATTTGGACTCTAGTGGTTCGACGGGTGAAGAGTAGTTGAGGGAGTTTGAATCTGTCAAGTGAGGAAAAAGAGGGGAGATTCGAGGGGAGATAGGGGTAGTGGATCAAGGAGTGGGGGAAGAAGTAGTAGTTGGCCGAATGTAGGAGTTTCTCTTGTACCAATTCGGTCATAGGATCATGTACCCTTGATGCTGATTGGTTTTTAGTTTTTGGCTCTCAGCTGGCTTTTCTTCTTTTCTTTTGCTTCTCTTCTGAGTGTTGGTTGTGTAGTAATTGAGTTTTGCTTGACCATTCGGGTCTTTTGGAGGCTTGTTCTTTGCTTGTGCCGATTAGGAAACTTTCTTTTTTCTCTCTTTCTCTTTAGACAGTATCCCTCTTGTTTAGGCATTTGTTTTCTTCTCTCAACTACTTCTCTTTTGACCGAATACTTTCTTCCATCCCCATAGCCTTGCTGAATCTCTACTAGCTCTCTTTCATTTGGGTTCTGAGCCAACATCTTTGCTTTTCCTTGCTAGCTGAACACTCTTCTTTCTTGAAGCTGAATCTCACCGCATTTGATTTAGGTAAATTGGTTCTTCTCGGCTTATAGCTGAATCTTGTGGTTATTGTCACTACTGCTTTAGATTCTCAGTTATTATTTCCCCTTTCCTTTCTTTCTGTTGTAATAGCATTTTCCTTTAAACCATATTTGTCATCTGTCTCTGACAGGAGTGTGATCGTCCATCACGTACCTTGATTGTGGGTGTGTTAGTGTAGGCCGTATACTTCTACCTACCTTTTTCGTTCCACATCTCGGTAAGTTGTCTCACTTGGTTCAACATATTCACATATATGGTATTGGTTAACATGATGCAATCATAATGCAGAGTTCATCAATGATCTAGAAGTTCATCATAACTAGTGGTTTAAGGCAGATAAACCATCTTCATCTAGTCGAGGTTGGAAATAGTTACCAGTTGGGATTTAAGAGTTGTTAAGAGGGTGTTAACCCTAATGAATAAAGATTGATTGTATGTCGTGTATACATGTAGGCTATGGTGCTCGTGGACTCGTATCACTTTCACAAACAGGTGTGTGATCACACTGCAAAATCTGTTAAACGGAAAAAGCCAGAAAAACTGAAGAGTGCATTGTCAACTCAACACGGGCATGTGACCACCCGTATGGTAAGCCGAGTGATAAAACGAGGCCGTGTTGTTGACGAGATGGCCATGAGTGATTTCATGAGCCGATGTAGTATTGGACCGAACTGGACCGTGTAGGCCCAATGAGCTCGTTGCCTCATATGGAAAAATCACACAAAGTGTGGTAGATTGTCAGCCAAGCTGTGTAAACTACATAATTAAGGCCATTTTTGGGCTAAGTGGGCCATATGAGAGTATGGGTTGGGTGGGTCAATTTTATCCCCACATGGTGTGTAGGGCTGATACGGAGATGGTGTGTAGTGGTTGGATTGGGTAGGATTCTTTGTTCGCATACTGTATTGAAATGGACTAAGGCCCAGACTGCCTCTGTTATTGAAATGGGCTCAGGCCCAGACTAATACTGTTACTAAAAAATGGGCTAAGGCCTTAACCAGAACTAATGGGCCTAGGCCGAGATTGCGTTTACTCTGATTATTTGTTATTTTGGGATTTCACACACTTAGTTTTCATAAACTCACCCATCTGATATCTATGCAGGAAATCCCTAGGCTTAGACAAATCGAGGTGACAGAGGACTCAAAGGTGGCCACTCGAGGTAGTTAATTTATTTAAAATACTATAATCTAGATTTTATTTGATATTGGGTTTTCATTATGTAATAAGGCATTTTAAAGTTTATTTTAATTTGGGGATTTAATGACTTCAATTTTACCTGTTAGTACTAGGACTCGTATTTTCAAGAAAGCAGAAACAAATGTGTTTCTAAAATCATCACGCTTACGCCATAAGTTTTAAAAGCTTCAACAAAAACTGTTTTAAAATTTGAGAAACTAGTATAATTAATATTTTTCTTAAATAACTTGAGTTTTTACAAGGAACTAGTCAACCTAACATTTTATTTAGAATCTAAAGAAGTTTTTATGAAAAACAAATTTTTGTCAATTTGTGTTTTGGAAAAACACTCTAATGTCACATCACAGATTCGGCCATAACGTCTAGACCGGGTTCAGGGTATTACACTGGGTCATGTGGTTTCTGCTGAGGGGATTCAAGTTGATCCTTAAAAGATTGAGGCTGTGCTGGAGTGGAAGCAGCCTAGGAACGTGTCTGAGATTTGTAGTTTTTCGGGACTAGCGGGTTATTATTGGGGATTTGTAAAGGGCTTCTCATTGATTGCAGCACCCTTGAATAAGCTGCTACAGAAGGGTGTGTCGTTTAACTGGACTGATGCATAGCAGGAGAGCTTTTAGAAGCTCAAGACTATACTGATTGAGGCCCGTATTCTGATATAGCCAGAGTTTGGAAAGGAGTTCACTGTTTATAGTGATGCGTCACACGTCAGTTTAGGATGAGGCGAATAATCTGACGCATGACTTGGAGTTGGCCGCGGTAGTTTTCGCACTGAAAATCTGGAGGCATTATTTGTATGGTGAGAAGTGTATCATCTACATTGATCGTAAGAGCCTCAAGTATCTCCTCTCGCAAAAGGAGCTGAATCTTAGGCAGCGTAGATGGATTTAGCTGCTAAAGGACTATGATTGCACCATTGAGTACCACCCTGGCAAGGCCAATGTGGTGGCTTACACACTGAGCCGTAGAGCTATAACAGATTTAAGGGCGATGTTTGCTCACCTCAGTTTATTTCATGATGGTAGTCTGTTGGTTGAGCTTTAGGTTAAATCGACTTGGATAGATCAGATTAAGGGTAAACATTTATAGGACGAGTCTTTGGGTCTTCAATTTTGACAAATTGAGAGTGGTAGCACCATGGATTTTGGGTTGAACTCTAAAGGTGTGTTGTGTTTCTAAGGCCGGATATGTGTGTCAAATGATTCCAATCTGAGGCAGTCTATACTGAAAGAGGTGCATAGTAGCCCTTACGCTATGCATCCTGGTGGGAATAAGATGAACTGAGATCTTCGAGAGTTATATTGGTGGCCAGGATTGAACCAAGAGGTTACTAATTTTGTGGCGAGATGTCTGATGTACAAGCAGGTTAAGGCTGAGCATCAGTTACCTTCAGGTTTGCTACAGCCGATTAAGATTCCCCTTTGTGTGTGACGATGCAATTCATTAGTAGGTTATCCTTAACACCCACTAAGAAAGATTTTGTTTTGGTTATCGTGGACTGATTGACCAAGTCAGTGCACTTTATACCAATTTGAACTACTTATTCCTTGCAGAAGCTAGAAAAACTTTATGTTTCTGAGATAGTGAGATTGCATAGAGTATCGGTTTCAATCGTCTCTGATAAGGATCCTCGTTTGACATCTCAATTTTGGCAAAAGCTACATAAAACTTTGGGTTCAAGGTTGTACTTCAGTACTGCGTTCCATCCTCAGACCGATGGTCAAATAGAAAGAGTGATTCAGATACTAGAGGTCATGCTGAGGAGTTGTGCTATTGATTTCTGGGGCAGTTGAGAGGATTATCTGCCATTAGCGTAGTTCACCTATAATAACAGCTTCCAGTCGAGTATTCAGATGGCACCTTACGAGGCTTTGTATGGTCGTAACTGCCGTACTCCTTTGTGTTGGACTAAGCTGGGTGAACATCGAGTATTGGGTCCTGAGTTGATTTCCAAGACTGAAGATAAGGTTCGACTGATTAGGGATCGTCTTAAGCATCTTCTAACAGGCAAAAGTTTTATACTGGTCTAAAGAGACATGAGATTGAGTATTCTGTAAGGGACTTTGTATTTCTGAAGATCTCGCCATGGTAGAAGATCTTGAGGTTTGGTCGTAAGGGCAAGTAGAGCCCTAGGTTTATTAGGCCTTACCAAATACTAAAGCGAGTGGGATCGGTCGCTTATCAGTTGAAGCTACCTCCAGAGCTAGACCATATTCACGATGTGTTTCACGTCTCGATGTTGAGAAGCTACTGCTCTGATCCCACGTACATTGTCCCTGTTGAGGAAATTTAGGTTAGACTAGACCTGACCTTCGAGGAGGATCCGGTTCAAATTTTGGATCACAATGTAAATGTAACACCCCTAACCCATATCCATCGCCGGATTAGGGTTAAAAGGCATTACCGAACATATCAAAACATTTCAAAATCATTTCACAGTCAACAGTCATAAATTGTCATATCATATTAAAATATCAACAATAAGTCCCTTTATTAGGTCAACGAGACCTTAAACATGCATTAGGAAGAGGTCGGGACTAAATCGAACACATACAAAATTTTTTGAAACTAAAAGATTTTTCTAAGTTACGGAGGTCAAAAACCCGTGTGAATAGACTGTGTGCCTCACAGACATTAGACACGCCCATGTTTCTAGGCCGTGGCAAAACAAGGCATACATATTGACTTGTCCACACGACCACATGACACGCCCGTGTGCCAGGCCGCGTGAAAATTAGGGAGGCTATTGACTTAGGTCACACGGCCAGTCACACGCCTGTGTGTCTAGCCTATACTTAAAACTGACTTGGCCACACGACTTAGCACACGCACGTGTGTGCGACCATGTGCTCTACCTAGGCTCATTTTGAAATGGCCCTCGAGCAACACAGCAATGACACACGCCCGTGTCCCTGCTCGTGTGGGCAAAAATAGGCCATTTACAAGGCCAACTTGCCACCCTAATTTTGGGTCCTTCCTACAACATTAAAACCAAATAATTTCATACCAAATTCCAACCAATACATAACCAAAACATGCACCATTCATGCCATATCATTAACAACCAATTGACCATTTCTCTTGGCCATTCATGAACACATCATATTGGCAATATTGCACCACATAATTTATACTCAAAAGTTATTCATAAACACAACCAAGACCAAGCCATATCACATGGCTAAATATTCATAACTCATAAACATATCTCAATTTAACTAGACTATACATGTCATACTTAAATATTACACTTTCAAAAGGTACCAAAGATAAATTTGATAGTGTGGTGATGATTCTCGACAATTCCCAAGCCTTCAGTAGCTTCGATATCTAAAAACAATGCAAACACACATAAAGTAAGCTTTCAAAAGCTTAGTAAGCCATATACAAATAAACTTATCATTTTGAGCATATAAGCATCATAAAATACATATATTCTATAGCCAAATACTATTACAAACTATATAGTTCATATACATTACACATATTCCCAATTCATTGTACATGTAGCATAATTTCTCATACTTATATTAAATTTCATCATTTGCACATATGTTTACTTTTCATTCTCAATCATGATATACATTTTAAATGTACTTGAATTGGATACACATTCACATAGTTATTCGTTTCTCAGAATGCCCATTGAACCGTTTGAAATCATTAAGGATCCTCGAATAGCTTGGAAAGCTCAAACAATGCCAACATCCCAGACATGGTCTTACATGTAATCAAATATCGATGCCACTGTCCTAGATAGAGTCACGGCAGAGATGCACGCCCGTGTCCCTGCCCATGTGGGCAAAAATAGGCCATTTACAAGGCCAATATGCCACCCATTCGGGTTTTACCATTTTTCTAAGGATAAATCTGCACCAGATTGCATGGAAGTCAAGTAGGAGTAAAGGGTAAGTACTTATCATCTTAGATCTATTCTTATTTTACGATGTTAGGAATAGTCGAAATCCCTAAAAAAATTAGGGAGGCTGTCGATTTGAGCATAAGACTTTAAGGGTTTGTAACTGATGTTTTCTTTCAGTGATTAGAATCTTCTTAAGCGTTGGATCAAAAGTGTGAATCATTGGAGCAATCAGATTCGGAGCTAGCTATCGATTTTGGCAAAAAGTAAGGTTTCAAAGGCTTTTAGGGACATGGTTCGATCATGGATAAGTATGTTTTGGGGTTTAGTGATTATGGTTTGTAAATAAGAACTGTGCTAATCAATTGTAGGACATCGGAAGAGATCTCAGTAGCAGTCGTCGCGAATCAGGTGTGTACCGAACACCCTTTCTTAGTTCAATTCGGCAAAAGCCGAAATGCCAAAATTTCGGCATTTCATGGGCTTGTGAGTATACGAATGCTCTCAAAGACGTAGAGTAATTGTTAGATCTAGCACCGCAAGGTGGTAAGTAAGTTTGTGTGACGTCTTAACGTACTTCAGAAAAAGAGGGCCTCGATGGGCCAAAACTGGGCCCAATAGGCTTACGGACCAATATGGGTAAGAGATGGGCAAAGTAGCATGTTAGTTAGATGGTGGAACCATATTGCATAAAACTGCTAAAAATTACTGTAGTAGCTTGTGTAGTTGCGTAAGTACAAAATTACCCCTAAAGAGCATAATTACCGAAATACCCCTAGGGTTTAAATTGGCTAAACTGCATGATTGATTAATACTGTATTGTACATGATATGCTTTATTAATATCTGTTTCATGGGATTGGGGTATTGATGGAGGAAGTATTGAAAGTGGTTCATCCATGTACTGGAGGCTCTGCCTCAACTTACTGATATTTAAGCAGCGTTGCTGCAACTGTAGAGTGTAGGGCTGGGTGGGTTGAGATATTCCCCACATGGAGTGTAGGGCTGGTACGGGGCAGTGTAGCGGTTGGTGGGTTGAGTAGTCTCCCTAGATGGGTTTGCATGTATTACTACTATTGTTACCTATGTTACTGAATTGGGCCTATGGGCCACACTGTTATGTAAAAAGGGGCTAAGGCCTTGCTGCTGTATTCTGAAAAGGGCTTTGGTCCACTGTGTACTATTATCTGAGTGGGGCTTAAGCCCAATGGGCTCGAGCTGATTTGGGCTTTGGATGGGTTTCTGTATACACTGAGTTTTCCCAAACTCACCCCATTTTCTTCCATCCTTACAGGTGAGCCCTAGTTGGTGGACTTGGAGCTGGGCGGGATTCAGAGGGGCCACACGTTTTCTGCAAATTCGTTTTCTTCCGGTGAACTAGATTTTCCATATTTTTTGTTTATGGTTTTGGGTTTTTTTTGTAATAAGACCGCTAATTATTTTTATGGTTTGGGTTGTTTCTTTATTATTTAATTCTATTATGATAAAATTGATCTATGATAACTAACAAAATAGATTAGCTCTAGGACGCGTTTTCAAAAACATTAAGTGATTTCAAAATAACACGAATACGAGTAAGACTTCCGCTAAGCTAACGTTTTCAACCTTAATCATTTTCTTAAGATGGACATAACCAAACGGTTTTCTCAAAATTATACGAGATGTTAGAGTGTGGCAATGGCGGTGTGCATGTCTAAGATTGGATCCAAAGGGAGCTTGGTACTTAAGCAGTTCGACGGACTCACCTCCTCTTCTTCCTGGTTTCCTACCTGGTGCATAGCTTCCATTCACTTTAACCTACTTTTAAAAGTGTCTTTTACAACACCAACTAAGTTTTCCAACTAAGTAATACGAAATGTTTTGAACGCTTCGATGTGCCGCATCAGATCTGGTCATAAACGTCTAGGCCGGGTTTGGGGTGTTACATTTAGTGGAATCAGAGCCTGGTTGCAACAACTCGGCTGTGGATCGGGTCCAAAAATCTTTTCAAAAAAAAAGAGTCTTTTCTATAAGTTTTCGAAGATGTTCAAAGTTTTTCTATTGTTAAACGGGGTTAAATCAATAGTTTTAAAATAAAAGTGTTTTCAAATCAAATCTTTTTATTTTCGGTAAACGAAAACATGGGTATTTAAAAAAAATTTTAAATGGACTGATAAAGAAGTGGCACACTGAATCCCCGGCACCAAGTCTGTAAGTGTTCTTTTTCTACTTTAAATATTTATATGGAACTGGACTGGAAATAATACTGTAGATAGTACTGAGCCTTAGAGATAGTGCTATTGATAAGGTAGTATTAGGGCTACAAAACTGGGACCGTAGCTAAATTGTGATTGCGCGAAAATAACTCTGAAACTCTATCTGATCATAAGACATTCTGTAATAAATAGTGGAACCAGTAAACTAATGTCATAAAATTCGTAAATAGATAAATCGTTATGAGTACAAGGGTTAATCGGGAAAGAGGCCGTGGTCGAGGCCGAGGTAGCACCCAAGCTGGACCTCCGTCATCTGAACACATACCAGCTGGCGACGCACGTCCACCACCGGTTAATGAAAATGGGCCGTATGATCGGGCCGCAGGGGATGACGCTTTGTCTCAGGCCATGTTGAGGGTGTTGGAAAGGGTGGCCGAAGCTAACATTGGGCCCATGAATAGAGGGTCCATTTCTGAACGACTTCGGGCCAACGGAGCTGAGATTTTTAGGGGCGTATCTGGAGTGGCCCCAAATGTGGCTGAGTACTGGTTGGAAGCCACAGAGCGGATCATGGATGACCTAGACTGCTCAGTAGAACAGAAGTTGAAAGGAGCGGTGTCGTTGCTGCGGGATGAAACGGATCAGTGGTGGATTACTATGAGAGAGGGTACCCCAGTTGAGAGGGTAACATGGGAGCTGTTCAAACAGACCTTTAAGGCAAAATATGTTGGAGCTAGCTATGTGGATGCACGCAGAAAGGAGTTCTTGAATCTGACTCAGGGAAATAAGACCATTGTTGAATATGAGGCGGAGTTTCTACGATTGAGTCGGTATGCTAATGGCATCGTTTCCACCGAATACGAGCGTACCGTTCATTTTGAGGATGGCCTCAAAGATGAGTTAAGGGTGCTCATAGCTCCGCAGAGAGAGCGAGATTTTGCTGGACTGGTAGAGAAGGCTAAGATAGCCGAGGAGGTGAAGCAAACCGAACGGAGGAATCGTGATAAGGATCAGAATCGGTTCAGGAGGGATGCTGGACCAGCGGGTGCTGTAAATCGAAATGTTAAGAGAGCTAGGATGGAAGAACTGGTTCGAGCAGTTCCGGTGAACACAGGTAGACCGCAAACATGTGGGGATTGCGGTAGAACGCATCAAGGAGAGTGCTGGAAGCATTCTGGGGCCTGTCTTCATTGTGGGTCTAAGGAGCATAGGATTAAGGATTGTCCTAGGAGGGCCACTCAGGCTCAGAGGGCCGAACAAGGGGCTGTGCGACCGGCTCAACCTGTGAGGGATGGACCGCCGCTGCCAAGAGGTCGTGGACAAGGTCGCGGTGGTAATGGCCGTGGACGTGGGGCACCCGGCAGGGGTATTGGTAACGCAGATGCTCGTCAGCTAGCTTTGGTGTATGCTGCTCATCGCCGCGAGGAGGGTGACGCACCTGATGTCATAACTGGTACATTTTTTATCTATGGTGTACCTTATACTGCTCTGATTGATGTGGGATCAACCCATTCATATGTGGCATATAACATTTTCTGGGGCACTGGGTGTGCACTTCGAGGAGACTATATGTGGGGTGTCTGTGATAAGTCCTTTAGGTCATTTGGTTAAGGTAGAAAAACTCTTCAATGAGGTGCCTCTGGAGATTCAAGGCGAGGTTTTCTGTGGGGATTTGATGGAGTTACCGCTTGAAGAATTCGATTTGATACTAGGGATGGATTGGTTGACCAAGTATAAGGCAACTTTGGATTGTGCAGCTAAGAGGATGGTGTTAAGGACTGTCAATGATGAAGAGGTAATGACTATTGGAGAACGGAGGGATTATTTAGCCAATGTAGTATCGGCGTTGAGGGCTGAGAAACTGATGCGCAAGGGGTGTGAGGCATATCTGGCTTTGGTAAGCCAAGCTGAAACTGAGGATCTGACTGTGGAGACCATCAGAACTGTTAGGGAATTTCGGGATGTTTTTCCGAAAGAGCTTCTTGGATTACCTCCGAATCGGGAAGTTGAGTTTGGAATCGATTTGCTGCCTGGAACAGCTCCAGTATCTATTGCACCCTATAGGATGGCACCGAAGGAGTTGGTGGAACTGAAGGCTCAAATCCAAGAGTTGTTAGATAGAGGCTTCATTAGGCCTAGTGTGTCTCCTTGGGGAGCACCGGTCCTGTTTGTGAAGAAAAAGGACGGAACGATGCGCATGTGCATCGATTATCACCAGTTGAACAAACTGACGATTAAGAATAAGTATCCACTACCAAGGATTGACGATCTGTTCGATCAACTGAGGGGAGCTTCAGTATTCTCCAAAATCGATCTTCGTTCTGGATACCATCAGCTAAGTTTAAAAGAAGGGGATATTCATAAAATAACATTTCAAACTCGATATGGACATTATGAGTTTATGGTCATGCCGTTTGGGCTGATGAACGCACCTGCAGCTTTTATGGATCTGATGAACCGAGTATTCCAACCTTACTTGGATCGGTTCGTAGTCGTCTTTATCGACGATATCCTGGTATACTCTGAAACGGAGGTGAAGCATGATGAGCATCTCTGTACTGTGCTGCAAGTGTTAAGGGAAAAGGAGCTCTATGCGAAATTCAGCAAGTGTGAATTCTGGTTGAGGGAGGTAACCTTCCTAGGGCATGTGGTTTCTCCCGAGGGGATTAAGGCGGATCCTCGTAAAATTGAAGCAATTTTGGAACGGAAGCCACCTAGGTCAGTATCGGAAATTCAGAGTTTTCTAGGGTTAGCAGGTTACTACAGAAGGTTTGTGGAGGGTTTCTCGGTGATGGGGGCACCCTTGACAAAACTCATAAGGAAAGGAGTACCATTTGTCTGGACCGAGAAACAGCAAAAAGCTTTTGATTGGTTGAAAAAGGTATTGACCGAAGCGCCAGTGTTGATTCAACCGGTGTCTGGGAAGGACTTTACTGTATACAGCGATGCGTTGCATGTGGGGTTAGGTTACGTACTGATGCAAGAGGGCAAGGTGGTCGCTTATGCATCGCGACAGCTTAAGGCTCATGAGGTGAATTACCCTACGCATGATTTGGAGCTAGCAGCGGTGATTTTTGCTTTAAAAATTTGGAGACACTACTTATATGGGGAAAAGTGCATCATATACACAGATCATAAGAGCCTAAAGTATTTGTTGACTCAGAAGGAGTTGAACCTTAGGCAACGAAGATGGGTGGAGTTGCTTAAAGAATATGACTGTTCGATAGAGTACCACCTAGGAAAGGCTAATGTGGTGGCGGATGCGTTGAGTCAAAGGGTTGTTACTGATTGGAGAGCCTTGTTCGCACGATTAAGTCTGTACGACGATGAAAGCTTGTTGGCAGAACTGCAAGTAAAGCCTACTTGGATTGAACAGATTAAGGAAAAATAGTTGAAGGACGATTCATTAGTTCTTCGGTTCCAGCAAGTTAAAAATGGTGAGCACGAGGGTTTTGGGTTGAACACTGAAGGAGTTCTGTGCTTTCATGGAAGGGTTTGTATTCCAAAGGAGCCCGAATTGAGGCAATTAATTCTAAAAGAGGCTCATGGTGGACTCTGTGGCATGCATCCTGGGGGGAATAAGTTATATCGAGACTTGCGAGAGGTGTACTGGTAGCCCGAATTAAAACGAGAGGTGACTGAATTTGTTGGGAAATGTCTGACGTGCCAGCAGGTTAAGGCTGAGCACCAATTGCCTTCGGGATTACTACAACCTGTGAAAATTCCACTATGGAAGTGGGAAAGAGTAACAATGGACTTTGTGAGTGGGTTACCTTTGTCACCCACCAAGAAAGATTCGGTGTGGGTGGTTGTGGATAGGTTAACAAAATCTGCTCATTTCATACCTGTTCGTACCGAATACTCACTGCAAAAGTTGGCCAAGTTATATGTGGCGGAGGTAGTGCGACTGCATGGGGTGCCAGTGTCGATAATTTCTGATCGAGACCTAGGTTTACATCTCGGTTTTGGCGGAAGTTGCAGGAAGTGTTGCGTACACGATTGGATTTTAGCACTGCTTTTCACCCATAGACAGATGGACAGTCAGAAAGGGTTATTCAGGTTCTGGAAGATATGTTGAGAGGTTGTATCATTGATTTTCGTGGAAGTTGGGAGGACTACTTACCATTGGCGGAGTTTGCTTACAACAACAGCTATCAAGCAAGTATTCAGATGGCACCATATGAAGCGCTTTATGGGTGAAGATGTCGTACGCCAACGTGTTGGACAGAGTTGGGTGAACGACGAGTGCTTGGACCGGAATTGGTGGCAGACACTGAAAGCAAGGTTAAGCTGATAAGGGATCGGTTAAAGGAGGCATCCAATAGACAAAAGTCGTATGCGGATCTGAAGCGCAAAGAGATTGAGTTCGCTGTTGGGGATATGGTTTTCTTGAAGGTTTCCCCTTGGAAGAAAATTTTGAGATTTGGTAAGAAGGATAAGTTGAGCCCACGGTTTATTGGGCCTTACCGAATTGTTAAGCGGGTTGGACCAGTGGCTTATCAGCTAAAGTTACCACCAGAACTGCAGTGTATCCACGACGTTTTTCATGTATCCATGCTGAGGAGGTATCGATCTGACCTAACACATATCATACCAGTTGCAGAAATCGAGGTACAGTCAGATTTAACTTTCGAAGAGGAACCTGTGTAAATACTTGATCGTGACGTCAAGGTGTTGAGAAGGAAATCAGTTCCACTAGTGAAAGTACTTTGAAGAAACCATGGCAAAGAAGAAGCTACTTGGGAGACTGAGGAGGCTATGCGTCAACAGTACCCTCAACTGTTCTAATAAGGTAAAATTTCGAGGTCGAAATTTCTTTAAGGAGGGTAGAGTTGTAACATCCTGATTTTCGGATTTATTCACGGTTTTCAATATTTTGTAAAGATTTTAAAATTTTGTATTTGGATGTGAAATTAATGTTTTGAGTAGGTAAAGGGGCTTATAGAAGGCCCATGTGTTGACCAAAACCTGGTTGAATTTTTGAATTTTTGGACTTAGGAGTTAGGGGTTCTGGCTAGATGGCCCCTGTATAGAGTTTTGGGTAAATGGCATCACAAAAAGAGCCTTAGTAGAGTGGCAAGGGTGACGCCACTAGGCTCCTAAAAAGGTGGCGTGTGGAGCATTGGGGAAGGCATGGGATCGATTCCCAGTGTTGACAAATAGGTGCATTTATTTTTAAGTGCTGGAGGGGTAAGTGTTGGAGTCCAAGTGGATTCTTCTAGAGGAGAGTTTGAATCAGTCTAAACGCTTGGATTAAAGAGTGATAAGGGGAGAGATTTAAGGGATTAGGAGAGAGGTTAGGAGTTGGCCGAATTTTGGGAATTGAAGGGGGAAAAATCGGCCGAGGGTTATGAGGTTAGTATTTCGGCACCTAGGGTATTGAGTGGTGCCGTTCCTTTCTGCTCAAACACCACAAGGGTTTTCTTTTTGTCTCTTTTCCTCTCTAGCCGAAACTTCCACCTATCCTATTCTTCTTTCTCTGCTTCCTTCTCCAAAGCCGTCCATCAAACCTGCTATTCATCTGCACCTTTGCCGAAGTCGCAAAAGCCGAAATCCTGTGATCACTGCTTGTGCTGATATCTTCAAAGCCAGGTCCCTCTATGTTCTTTTGTTTTTATTAAATGTACGATTATCTTTTCTTAATCCTAGATACCTAACGGCAATTCTACTTCAAGGTCATAGCCTCATATCGTCATCTCCTTCACCACCCAAAAGCCGAAAGTACCATTGGTTTAGGGGCTTATAGCCGAAACTTCTTCAACCCCTGGATTCGGGTTTTACCATTTTTCTAAGAATAAATCTGCACCGGATTGCGTGGAAATCAAGTAGGAGTAAGGGGGTAAGTACTTATCATCTCTGATCTGTTCTTATTTTACGATATTAGGAAAAGCCGAAATCCGTAAAAAATTTAGGGAGGCTGTCGATTTGAGCATAAGCCTTTAAGGGTTTGTAACTGATGTTTTCTTTCGGTGATTAGATTCGTCTTAAGCGTTGAATCAAAAGCGTGAATCATTGGAGCAATCGGATTCAGAGCTAGCTATAGATTTTGGCAAAAAGGTAAGGTTGCAAAGGCTTTTAAGGACATGGTTCGATCATGGAGAAGTAAGTTTTGGGGTTTAGTGATTATGGTTTGTAAATAAGAACTGTGCTAATCAATTGTAGGACATCGGAAGAGATCTCAGTAGCAGTCGTCGCGAATCAGGTGTGTACCGAACACCCTTTCTTAGTTCAATTCGGCAAAAGCCGAAATGCCAAAATTTTAGCATTTCATGGGCTTGTGAGTATGCGAATGCTCTCAAAGACATAGAGTAATTGTTAGATCTAGCACCGCAAGGTGGTAAGTAAGTTTGTGTGACGTCTTAACGTACTTCGAAAAAACAGGGCCTCGATGAGCCAAAACTGGGCCCAATGGGCTTACGGACCAATATGGGTAAGAGATGGGCAAAGTAGCATGTTAGTTAGATGGTGGAACCAAATTGCATAAAACTGCTAAAAATTACTGTAGTAGCTTGTGTAGTTGCGTAAGTACGAAATTACCTCTAAAGAGCATAATTACCGAAATACCCCTAGGGTTTAAATTGGCTAAACTGCATGATTGATTAATACTGTATTGTACATGATATGCTTTATTAATATCTGTTGCATGGGATTGGGGTATTGATGGAGGAAGTATTGAAAGTGGTTCATCCACGTACTGGAGGGTTTGCCTCAACTTACTAATATTTGAGCAGCGTTGCTGCAACTGTGGAGTGTAGGGCTGGTACGGGGCAGTGTAGCGGTTGGTGGGTTGAGTAGTCTCCCCAGATGGGTTTGCATGCATTACTACTATTGTTACCTATGTTACTGAACTGGGCCTATGGGCCACACTGTTATGTAAAAAGGGGCTAAGGCCTTGCTACTGTATTCTGAAAAGGGCTTCGGTCCACTGTGTACTGTTATCTGAGTGAGGCTTAGGCCCAATGGGCTCGAGCTGATTTGGGCTTTGGATGGGTTTCTGTATACACTGAGTTTTCCCAAACTCACCCCATTTTCTTCGATCCTTGCAGGTGAGCCCTAGTTGGTGGACTTGGAGCTGGGCGGGATTCAGAGTGGCCACACGTTTTCTACAAATTCATTTTCTTCCGGTGAACTAGATTTTCCATATTTTTCGTTTATGATTTTGGGTTTTTTTTTTGTAATAAGGCTGCTAATTATTTTTATAGTTTGGGTTGTTTCTTTATTATTTAATTCTATTATGATAACACTGATCTATGATAACTAATGAAATAGATTAGCTCTAGGACGCGTTTTCAAAAACATTAAGTGATTTCAAAATAACACGAATACGAGTAAGACTTCCGCTAAGCAAACATTTTCAACCTTAATCATTTTCTTAAGATGGACATAACCAAACGGTTTTTTCAAAATTATACGAGATGTTAGAGTGTGGCAATGGCGGTGTGCATGTCTAGGATTGTATCTGAAGGGTGGTTGGTACTTAAGCAGTCCGACGGACTCACCTCCTCTTCTTCCTGGTTTCCTACCTGGTGCACAGCTTCCATTCACTTTAACCTACTTTTAAAAGTATCTTTTACAACACCAACTAAGTTTTCCAACTAAGTAATACGGAATGTTTTGAACACTTCGATGTGGCGCATCAGATCTGGTCATAAACGTCTAGGCCGGGTTTGGGGTGTTACAGATGTCAGGAAAGTTTCGACTGATTAAAAACATGTTTAACAGAAGCTCCAGTACTAGTGCAGCCAGAATCTGGTAAAGAGTTTGTTATTTGCAGTGATGGATCCTTACTTGGGCTGGGTTGTGTGTTGATGCAAGAAGGTCGAGTTGTGGCTTACGCGTCGAGCCAATTAAATCCTCATGAGAAAAACTATCCGGCCCATGATCTTGAATTAGCAGCCATTGTATTCGCTTTAAAAATATGGTGACACTACTTATTTGGAGAGAGGTGTCATGTTTATTCGGATCACAAAAGCCTCAAATATTTGATGACTCAAAGAGAGTTGAATCTGCGACAAAGACGTTGGCTTGAGTTGTTGAAAGATTATGAGCTCGTCATTGATTATCACCCGGGAAAAGCTAACGTGGTTGTTGATGCTTTAAGTCATAAATCGCTGTTTGCTTTGAGAGCGATGAATGTTCATCTGTCAGTTTCATCCGATTATGTGTCGGTAGCTGAATTAAAGGCCAAACCATTATTGATTCATCAAATACTTGAATCCCAGAAGGTCGACAATGAATTAGTTGCTAAGCGAGCTGAATGTGTTTCAAATGTGGAATCAGAGTTTCAGATTGATGACAATGATTGCTTGACGTTCAAGAGTCGATTATGTGTTCCAAGAAATTCAAAATTGATTTCGATGATTTTGAGCGAGGCTCATAGTAGTCGAATGTCAGTTCACCCGGGTAGTACAAAAATGTACAACGATTTGAAACGTCAATTTTGGTGGCCTGGTATGAAAAGAGACATTTCTGACTTTGTATCGAAGTGTTTGATATGTCAACAAGTGAAAGCGGAACATCAAGTGCCTTCGAGATTACTTCAGCCTATCATGATACCTGAATGGAAATGGGATCGAGTTATGATGGATTTTGTATCTGGTTTACCATTGACGCAGAGTAAGAAAGACTCAATTTGGGTTATTGTTGATAGATTGACGAAATCTGCTCATTTTATTCCTGTCCGCACAGATTTCTCACTCGATAGATTGGCAGAGTTATATGTCTCCCAAATTGTTCGATTACATGGAGTCTCTATTTCTATTGTGTCAGATAGAGACCCGAGATTCACATCATGATTTTGGAAGAAATTGCAAGAAGCATTGGGTACCAAGCTGCATTTTAGTACCGCTTTTCATCCCCAGACTGATGGTCAGTCCGAGCGGATAATTTAGATACTCAAGTATATGTTGAGATGTTGCATTATGGAGTTTAGTGGTTCATGGGAAAGGTATTTGCCTTTGATTGAATTTGCTTACAATAATAGTTTCCAATCAAGCATTAAGATGGCACCTTAGGAGGCTTTGTACGGTCGTAAATGCCGTACACCGTTGTTTTGGACCGAGCTTGGTGAAAGAAAAATCTTAGGGGTTGATTTGATTAAAGATACTGAACAGAAAGTAAAAGTGATCCGTGAAAGTCTGAAAGCAGCTTCGGATCGTCAGAAGTCGTATGCGGATTTAAAACGAAAAGACATCGAATACCAGGTTGGAGACAAAGTGTTTCTTAAAGTATCACCTTGGAAAAAAATACTCAGATTTGGCCGTAAGGGTAAATTGAGTCCGAGATTCATCGGACCGTATGACATATCCGAACGAATTGGGCCGGTCGCATATAGATTAAATTTACCCTCTGAACTTGAAAAGATTCACAACGTTTTTCATGTTTCGATGCTTCGACGTTATAGATCTGATCCATCGCACATAATTAATCCATCAGAGGTTGAAATTCAATCTGATTTGAGTTACGAAGAAGAACCAGTTCGTATTTTGGCCCGTGAGGTAAAAGAACTACGAAATAAGAAAATCTCATTAGTGAAAATACTGTGGCATAAACATGGGGTCGAAAAAGCTATTTGGGAGCTCGAGGATTCTATGAAAGAACGTTATCCAAATTTATTCACTGGTAAGATTTTCGGGGACGAAAACTTTTAAGTGAGGGAGAGTTATGACAGCCCTAATTCGACCCTAGTTGGAATGTAGTTTCGGGACCACAAAATCGAGTCATAAAATTTATTTAAAATTTAGTTGCATATCCTCTATGTGTATTAGTGCATGTGTGAAAATTTGATGTTTTAATTTAGACTTATGATTGTGAATTTTTCTTGAAAGGACTTAGTTGAGAAACTTAGAAAATGTGATGGGTAAATTGTAAGGACCAAATAACTACAAAGTGTGAAAGCTTGGGTTTGCATGTCAAAATACCCAAAAATTCAATAAGTGGCCAGCCAAGTGGTGATGACCCTTCACTAAGTTTAATTAATTATAATATTTGGTTAGAAAATGATTAAAATATTCAAAATAAAATGATTTAATAAGAAAAATAGATGAATAAAGAAGAAATTCAAGGAGAGAGAGTGTGTGTTCATCTTCTTCTTCCTCCAAAAATTGAAACAAAAGAAAAGAAAAAGGAAAATTCTCATTAAGGCAATTCGGCACTACTTCTTGCTAGTAGGAGGTAAGTTTTGAAGTGTTAGTTAAATCTTCTTATATGTTTAAGTTAATTTGTAAATGTATTTTGACAATATTAAGAAAAATTCAAACTTTTATGGTGGTTGGGCACTAAGCCGTGTATCAAAGTACTAGAATTAGTAGTTGTTTTCATGTATTATTGAATAAATAGACGATAGAATGGGGTTAAATTTGTTGAATTAGTAATTGGATAATACTTATGTATTCGGCTATATGGGGTTTAAATGGAGGGTTCATTTGATTTATTTTGTCCTTGTATGAGAAGTGGTTCATTGTTAAGGCCGAATGAGTCATGCTAGATTAGTTGAAAAAAATGTTCATGTTATGAGGTAATTTGAGTAATTGACTGAAACATGGAAGGAAGGGTAAGATTTATAAATTATGTTGTAGGAGTGAAAGGTATAATGAAAATTGTATTAAGTTTAATGTGCATACTTTAGTCTAAGTGTTGTGGAGAATTCGGCTAAGATAGTTGGAATGTGTGTGTTGCCGATTTTTAAATTTAGATTATGGGAGTGGCTATAATGGGCATTAAGATGTTGAACTTAAGAAATTAGAAGTATATGAACTTGATAGTATTTAAATGATAGTACGAATAAATGGGGAGCTTTTGCTAGTTTAGAAGTATACAGTCAAAATGTTTATGAAGTGAAATTATGTGTTAAATGACAAAATGATGACCAAATGTTATTTTGATAGTGATAATACATTCGGCTTTGAGATATAATATAAACATTAGTTGAGATTTTGATATTTGGAACAAGGAGGGTTGTAAGAAGAAGTGGAATCATTAAATTTATATATTTATGAATATCTTGCAAGGTAAATTAAACTATTAAATTTATTTATTCTAGCTCAAGAATCTAAAGGAGGGGAATAAAGCAAAGGCAAAGCAAAGAATATTGAGTAGTCGATTGGGAATCATTTCATCCGACATAAGGTAAGTCCATAAACATTCATAGGTTGATTAACTTAGAATTAAATAATACTAATGTATCATGAAAGGATTTCTATGATGGTATTCTTTTGGAGTGGTACACGTATTTATAGGTGTGGTTGTATAGCTATTTGATTTAAGGAAATTTCCCTATCATATGAGTCGATATTGGCACTAAGTGTGCGGATTTGAATGGCACTATGTGTGCGAAGTCGAATGGCACTATGTGTGCCGGCTTGAATATCAATACATGAGTGAATTTTCAATGCACTATGTGTGCGGTTTATCATAGCACTATGTGTGCGCTTTTGATTAGTGTTATGTGGGCGAAAACGGTTGAGGATATATAGCATGCCGGGAAGGAATGGCGCGCAAGGACTATTATTGGAACCATTGAATTTTGAGATATGAAACATATATGTATGGAACCATCTAGTTTATCATTGTTTTATACTTCGAAGAAAGTATTTAAATTGTTCAGTTGTTCTAGGTATTTAATTGGATATCTAGATTTGGCTTGGGGTTCAATCGATAATATAAATAATTGTAGCATAGATCGGTATGGATGAAATAGTTACTCTTTCATTATTTTTCATATTATTACGTGTTAATGGTCTCTATTATATTGCTTATTACTTATTGAGTTGAATACTCATTTGGTGTGTTTACTTGTCTCTTATTTAGATTTCTTTGATCCAATTCTTATGTTCGGGACCATCGTCGAAGTCATCACATCAGCCTGCAACGTTTTGGTACCTTTTTCTTAGTTGATCTTAGGGGAACATTATGGCATGTATAGGCTGGAACATATGTTTTGTAGTGTTGATTTTGGTTATGTATTAAAAGCCATGCGAAAATGGCTTGATATATATATTGACTCGGTTTTATGTGTGTTTTATTATGATGTTTTCATTCTTGGTTTGATATATGTGATTATGTTTGATGATGATTGGTGTTGAGGTAAGAAATTTGTGTAATGGAGATGACTATATTATTTAGGTCTAAATTCGGTTTTGAGTGAATTATCGCTTAAATCTTTTGATAAATACGCCCTATGATATGATAGTATAAAATCATTGAAATAGTTTTGGAAGTGTATTTAAGTATTTATGTAAATTGTAAAGTATTTGTGGCTCGGCCGTTTGTATATAATTGATATTATTCATGCTAGAGTTAACATGAGCTTGTCATGTAAAAAAAAATTATGACTTATGGTTGCAGTAAATGGTTGATTATCCAAAACTGATACTAGAACGTGTGTACATGTGGTGTTCGACCATAATGTTTTTAATTGAATTTTTCTTATAGCTTACTTGTGTATAAGGTACATACACTTTGGTTAATATGATAGTTAAACTTTTGCATGCTATATATGTGCTTATGACTCGAATTGCGATGAAATATTCAGAACTGTATACTTGTTTAGTAATACCTCGTAACCCTATTCCTACGACGGAATACGGGTTAGGGGTGTTACATAGGCACACCGTGCAATCTTACAATCTGAAAAACATACAATTCAACCACCTTATCAAGTGATTAATCTGTACGTTTCGGAACAAAATGAGCCGATTTAGTCAATCTATCTACAATAACCCATATTGCATCTTTCTTGCTCAGTGTTAACGGTAAACTGGATACAAAATCCATAGTAACTCTATCCCATTTCCAATCATGTATCATAATCGCCTGAAGCAATCTAGAAGGTGCCTGATGCTGGGCTTTTACTTGTTGACAAATTAAGCATCTTGCAACAAAGTTAGAAATGTCTTGTTTCCTACCATGCCACCAATAAAGCTGTTTCAGATCATTATACATCTTAGTACTACCTGGGTTAATAAATAACCGATTGCTATGAACTTCATTTAAAATCATCTGAATAAACTCTCAATTCCTCGGGACACATTCAATTTCTGAATCTCAAACAGTCATCAGCTGAAACTCTGAATTCAGAATCAGCATCTGTCTCACGCTGAGCTCATTTTGCCAATAACTCATTATCAACCTTCTAGGCATCACATATTTGTTGAACGAATAATGGCCTAGCTTTCAATTCAGCTACTATCGAACCATCATCAGACATGGCTATATGAACATTCATTGCCCGCAAAGAAAACAGTGATTTTCAGCTTAAAGCATCAGCAATAACATTAGCCTTCCCCAGGTGATAGATAATCACAAGCTCATAGTCTTTTAGCAACTCTAACCATCAGCGTTGTCTCAAATTCAGATCTTTCTGAGTCATCAAGTATTTCAAGCTTTTGTGATCAGAATAAACATGACATTTCTCACCAAACAGATAGTGGCACCATATTTTCAATGCAAACACAATAGTTTCCAATTCCAAATCGTGTGTCAGGTAGTTCCTTTCATGTGGCTTCAATTGTCTCGAGGCATAAGTTATAACTTTACCTTCCTGCATCAAAACACCCCCTAAACCATTTAAAGATGCGTCACAGATAACAAATTCTTTACCCGATTTTGGCTGAACTAGCACTGGAGCTTCGGTCAAAAGGGCTTTCAACTGATCAAAGCTTTTCTGGCACTTCTCTGACCACTCGAATTTAACGTCTTTCTGCAATAGCTTCGTCATCAGAGCTGCTGTAACATCCTGAATTTCGGATTTATTCGCGGTTTTCAATATTTTGTAAAGATTTTATAATTTTGTATTTGGATGTGAAATTAATGTTTTGAGTAGGTAAATGAGCTTATAGAAGGCCCATGTGTTGACCAAAACCCGGTTGAATTTTTGAATTTTTGGACTTAGGAGTTAGGGGTTCTGGCTAGATGGCCCTTGTATAGAGTTTTGGGTAAATGGCATCACAAAAAGAGCCTTAGTAGAGTGGCAAGGGTGACGCAACTAGGCTCCTAAAAAGGTGGCGTGTGGAGCATTGGGGAAGGCATGGGATCGATTCCCAGTGTTGACAAATAGATGCATTTATTTTTAAGTGCTGGAGGGGTAAGTGTTGGAGTCCAGGTGGATTCTGCTAGAGGAGAGTTTGAATCAGTCTAAACAGTTGGATTAAGGAGTGATAAGGGGAAAGATTTAAGGGATTAGGAGAGAGGTTAGGAGTTGGCCGAATTTTGGGAATTGAAGGGGGAAAAATCGGCAGAGGGTTATGAGGTTAGTATTTCAGCACCTAGGGTGAGTGGTGCCGTTCCTTTCTGCTCAGACACCACAAGGGTTTTCTTTTTCTCTCTTTTCCTCTCTAGCCGAAACTTCCACCTATCCTGTTCTTCTCTCTCTACTTCTTTCTCCAAAGCCGTCCATCAAACCTGCTATTCATCAGCACCTTTGCTGAAGTCGTAAAAGCCGAAATCCTGTGATCACTGCTTGTGCCGATTTCTTCAAAGCCAGGTCCTTCTATGTTCTTTTGTTTTTATTAAATCTACGATTATCTTTTCTTAATCCTAGATACCTGACGCAATTCTACTTCAAGGTCATAGCCTCATATCGTCATCTCCTTCACCACCAAAAAGCTGAAAGTACCATTGGTTTAGGGGCTTATAGCCGAAACTTCTTCAACCCCTGGATTCGGGTTTTACCATTGTTCTAAGGATAAATCTGCATCGGATTGCGTGGAAATCAAGTAGGAGTAAGGGGTAAGTACTTATCATCTCAGATCTGTTCTTATTTTACGATGTTAGGAAAAGCTGAAATCCCTAAAAAAATTAGGGAGGCTATCGATTTGAGCATAAGGCTTTAAGGGTTTGTAACTGATGTTTTCTTTCGGTGATTAGAGTCTTCTTAAGCGTTGGATAAAAAGCGTGAATCATTGGAGCAATCAGATTCGGAGCTAGCTATCGATTTTGGCAAAAAGGTAAGGTTTCAAAGGCTTTTAGGGACATGGTTCGATCATGGATAAGTAAGTTTTGGGGTTTAGTGATTATGGTTTGTAAATAAGAATTGTGCTAATCAATTGTAGGACGTCGGAAGAGATCTCAGTAGCAGTTGTCGCGAATCAGGTGTGTACCGAACACCCTTTCTTAGTTCAATTCGGCAAAAGCCAAAATGCCGAAATTCTAGCATTTCATGGGCTTGTGAGTATGCGAATTCTCTCAAAGACGTAGAGTAATTGTTAGATCTAGCACCGCAAGGTGGTAAGTAAGTTTGTGTGACGTCTTAACGTACTTCGGAAAAAGAGGGCCTCGATGGGCCAAAACTGGGCCCAATGGGCTTACGGACCAATATGGGTAAGAGATGGGCAAAGTAGCATGTTAGTTAGATGGTGGAACCAAATTGCATAAAACTGCTAAAAATTACTGTAGTAGCTTGTGTAGTTGCGTAAGTACGAAATTACCCCAAAAGAGCATAATTACCGAAATAACCCTAGGGTTTAAATTGGCTAAACTGCATGATTGATTAATATTGTATTGTACATGATATGCTTTATTAATATTTGTTGCATGGGATTGGGGTATTGATGGAGGAAGTATTGAAAGTGGTTCATCCACGTACTGGAGGCTTTGCCTCAACTTACTGATATTTGAGCAGCGTTGCTGCAACTGTGGAGTGTAGGGCTGGTACGGGGCAGTGTAGCGGTTGGTGGGTTGAGTAGTCTCCCCAGATGGGTTTGCATGCATTACTACTATTGTTACCTATGTTACTGAACTGGGCCTATGGGCCACACTGTTATGTAAAAAGGGGCTAAGGCCTTGCTACTGTATTCTGAAAAGGGCTTCGGTCCACTGTGTACTGTTATCTGAGTGGGGCTTAGGCCCAATGGGCTCGACCTGATTTGGGCTTTGGATGGGTTTCTGTATACACTGAGTTTTCCCAAACTCACCCCATTTTCTTCCATCCTTGTAGGTGAGCCCTAGTTGGTGGACTTGGAGCTGGGCGGGATTCAGAGTGGCCACACGTTTTCTGCAAATTCATTTTCTTCCGGTGAACTAGATTTTCCATATTTTTATTTAATGGTTTTGGGTTTTTTCTTTGTAATAAGGCTGCTAATTATTTTTATGATTTGGGTTGTTTCTTTATTATTTAATTCTATTATGATAAAACTGATCTATGATAACTAACGAAATAGATTAGCTCTAGGACGCGTTTTCAAAAACATTAAGTGATTTCAAAATAACACAAATACGAGTAAGACTTCCGCTAAGCAAACGTTTTCAACCTTAATCATTTTCTTAAGATGGGCATAACCAAACGGTTTTCTCAAAATTATACGAGATGTTAGAGTGTGGCAATGGCGGTGTGCATGTCTAGGATTGGATCCGAAGGGTGCTTGGTACTTAAGCAGTCCGACGGACTCACCTCCTCTTCTTCCTGGTTTCCTACCTGGTGCACAACTTCCATTCACTTTAACCTACTTTTAAAAGTGTCTTTTACAACACCAACTAAGTTTTCCAACTAAGTAATACGGAATGTTTTGAACACTTCGATGTGGCGCATTAGATCCGGTCATAAACGTCTAGGCCGAGTTTGGGGTGTTACATTTAGTGGTATCAGAGCCTGGTTGCAACAACTCGGCTATGGATCGGGTCTAAAAATCTTTTCAGAAAAAAAAAGAAAAACAAGAAAAAAAAGGGTCTTTTCTATAAGTTTTCAAAGATGTTCAAAGTTTTTCTATTGTTAAACGGGGTTAAATCAATAGTTTTAAAATAAATATGTTTTCAAATCAAATCTTTTTATTTTCGGTAAACAAAAACATGGGTATTAAAAAAAATTAAATGGACTGATAAAGAAGTGGCACACTGAATCCTCGGCACCAAGCTGTAAGTGTTCTTTTTCTGCTTTAAATATTTATATGGAACTGGACTGGAAATAATACTGTAGATAGTACTAAGCCTTAGAGATAGTGCTATTGATAAGGTAGTATTAGGGCTACAAAACTGGGACCGTAGCTAAATTGTGATTGCGCGAAAATAACTCTGAAACTCTATCTGATCATAAGACATTCTGTAATAAATAATGGAACCAGTAAACTAATGTCATAAAATTCGTAAACAGATAAATCGTTATGAGTACAAGGGTTACTCGGGGAAGAGGCCGTGGTCGAGGCCGAGGTAGCACCCAAGCTGGATCTGCGTCATCTGAACACATACCAGCTGTCGACACACGCCCACCACCGGTTAATGAAAATGGGCCGTAGGATCAGACCGCAGGGGATGACGCTTTGTCTCAGGCCATGTTGAGAGTGTTGGAAAAGGTGGCCGGAGCTAACATCGGGCCCATGAATAGAGGGTCCATTTCTGAACAACTTCGGGCCAACGGAGCTGAGAATTTTAGGGGCGTATCTGGAGTGGCCCCAAATGTGGCTGAGTACTGGTTGGAAGCCACAGAGCGGATCATGGATGACCTAGACTGCTCAGTAGAACAGAAGTTGAAAGGGGCAATGTCCTTGCTACGGGATGAAGCGTATCAATGGTGGATTACTATGAGAGAGGGTACCCCAGCTGAGAGGGTAACATGGGAGCTGTTCAAACAGACCTTTAAGGCAAAATGTGTTGGAGCTAGCTATGTGGATGCACGCAGAAAGGAGTTCTTGAATCTGACTCAGGGAAATAAGACCATTGCTGAATATGAGGCGGAGTTTCTACGATTGAGTCAGTATGCTAATGGCATTGTTTCCACCGAATACGAACGCAGCATTCGTTTTGAGGATGGCCTCAGAGATGAGTTAAGGGTGCTCATAGCTCTGCAGAGAGAGCGAGATTTCGCTGCACTAGTAGAGAAGGCTAAGATAGCCGAGGAGGTGAAGCAAACCGAACGGAGGAATAGTGATAAGGATCAGAATCGGTTCAAGAGGGATGCTAGACCAGCGGGTGCTGCAAATTGAAATGTTAAGAGAGCTAGGATGGAGGAACCGGTTCGAGCAGTTCCGGTGAACACAAGTAGACCGCAAGCATGTGGGGATTGCGGCAGAACGCATCAAGGAGAGTGCTGGAAGCGTTCTGGGGCCTGTCTTCATTGTGGGTCTAAGGAGCATAGGATTAAGGATTGTCCTAGGAGGGCCACTCAGGCTCAGAGGGCCGAACAAGGGGCTGTGTGACCGGCTCAACCTGTGAGGGATGGACCGCCGCTGCCAAGAGGTCGTGGACAAGGTCGCGGTGGTAATGGCCGTGGACGTGGGGCACCCGACAGGGGTATTGGTAACGTAGATGCTCGTTTAGCCAGCTTTGGTGTATGATGCTCGTCGCCGCGAGGAGGGTGACACACCTGATGTCATAACTGGTACATTTTTTATCTATGGTGTACCTTATACTGCTCTGATTGATGTGGGATCAACCCATTCATATGTGGCATATAACATTTCTGGGGCACTAGGTGTGCACTTCGAGGAGACTGTATGTGGGGTGTCTGTGATAAGTCCTTTAGGTCATTCGGTTAAGGTAGAGAAACTCTTCAAGGAGGTGCCTCTGGAGATTCAAGGCGGGGTTTTCTGTGGGGATTTGATGGAGTTACCGCTTGAAGAATTCGATTTGATACTAGGGATGGATTGGTTAACCAAGCATAAGGCAACTTTGGATTGTGCAGCTAAGAGGATGGTGTTAAGGACTGTCAATGATGAAGAGGTAATGATTATTGGAGAATGGAGCGATTACTTATCCAATGTAGTATCGTCGTTGAGGGCTGAGAAACTGATGCGCAAGGGGTGCGAGGCATATCTTGCTTTGGTAAGCCAAGCTAAAACTGAGGATCTGACTGTGGAGACCATCAGAACTGTTAGGGAATTCCGGGATGTTTTTCCAGAAGAGCTTCCTAGATTACCTCCGAATCGGGACGTTGAGCTTGGAATCGATTTGTTGCCTGAAACAGCTCCAGTATCTATTACACCCTATAGGATGGCACCGAAAGAGTTGGTAGAACTGAAGGCTCAAATCCAAAAGTTGTTAGATAGAGGCTTCATTAGGCCTAGTGTGTCTCCTTGGGGAGCACCGGTCCTGTTTGTGAAGAAAAAGGACGGAACGATGCGCATGTGCATCGATTATCGCCAGTTGAACAAACTGACGATTAAGAATAAGTATCCACTACCAAGGATTGACGATTTGTTCGATCAACTTAGGGGAGCTTCGGTATTCTCCAAAATCGATCTTCGTTCTGGATACCATCAGCTAAGGGTAAAAGAAGGGGATATTCATAAGACAGCATTTCGAACTTGATATGGACATTATGAGTTTGTGGTCATGCCGTTTGGGCTGACGAACGCACCTGCAACTTTTATGGATCTGATGAGTCGAGTATTCCAACCTTACTTGGATCGGTTCATAGTCGTCTTTATCGATGATATCCTGGTATACTCTGAAACGGAGGCGAAGCATGATGAGCATCTCTGTACTATGTTGCAAGTGTTAAGGGAAAAGGAGCTCTATGCAAAATTCAGGAGGTGTAATTCTGGTTGAGGGAGGTAACCTTCCTAGGGCATGTGGTCTCTGCCGAGGGGATTAAGGTGGATCCTCGTAAAATTGAAGCAATTCTGGAATGGAAGCCACCTAGGTCAGTATCGAAAATTTGGAGTTTTCTAGGGTTAGCAGGTTACTACAGAAGGTTTGTGGAGGGTTTCTCGGTGATGGCGGCACCCTTGACAAAACTCATAAGGAAAGGAGTACCATTTGTCTGGACCGAGAAACAGCAAAAAGCTTTTGATTGGTTGAAAAAGGTATTGACCGAAGCACCAGTGTTGATTCAACCGGTGTCTGGGAAGGACTTTACTGTATACAGCGATGCGTCGCATGTGGGGTTAGGTTGCATACTGATGCAAGAGGGCAAGGTGGTCGCTTATGCATCGCGACAGCTTAAGGCTCATGAGGTGAATTACCCTACGCATGATTTGGAGCTAGCAGCGGTGATTTTTGCATTAAAAATTTGGAGACACTACTTATATGGGGAAAAGTGCATCAGATACACAGATCATAAGAGCCTAAAGTATTTGTTGACTCAGAACGAGTTGAACCTTAGGCAACGAAGATGGGTGGAGTTGCTTAAAGACTATGACTGTTTGATAGAGTACCACCCAGGAAAGGCTAATGTGGTGGCAGATGCGTTGAGTCGAAGGGTTGTTACTGATTTGAGAGCCTTGTTCGCACGATTAAGTCTGTACGACGATGGAAGCTTGTTGGCAAAATTGCAGGTAAGGCCTACTTGGACTGAGCAGATTAAGGGAAAACAGTTGAAGGACGATTCTTTAGCTCTTCGGTTCCAGCAAGTTAAGAGTGGTGAGAACGAGGATTTTGGGTTGAACACGGAAGGAGTTCTGTGCTTTCGTGGAAGGGTTTGTATTCCAAAGAACCCTGAATTGAGGCAGTTAATTCTAAAAGAGGCTCATGGTGGACTCTGTGCCATGCATCCTGGAGGGAATAAGTTATATCGAGACTTACGAGAACTGTACTGGTGGCCCGGATTAAAACGAGAGGTGACTGAATTTGTTGGGAAATGTCTGACGTGCCAGCAGGTTAAGGCTGAGCACCAATTGCCTTCGGGATTACTACAACCTGTGAAAATTCCACTATGGAAGTGGGAAAGAGTAACAATGGACTTTGTGAGTGGGTTACCTTTGTCACCCACCAAGAAAGATTCAGTGTGGGTGGTTGTGGATAGGTTAACAAAATCTGCTCATTTCATACCTGTTCGTACCGACTACTCACTGCAAAAGTTGGCCAAGTTATATGTGGCGGAGGTAGTGCGACTGCATGGGGTACCAGTGTCGATAATTTTTTATCGAGACCCTAGGTTTACATCTCGGTTTTGGCAGAAGTTGTAGGAAGCGTTGGGTACACGATTGGATTTTAGTACTGCATTTCACCCACAGACAGATGGACAGTCAGAAGGGGTTATTCAGGTTCTGGAAGATATGTTGAGAGCTTGTATCATTGATTTTCGTGGAAGTTGGGAGGACTACTTACCATTGGCGAAGTTTGCTTACAATAATAGCTATCAAGCAAGTATTCAGATGGCACCATATGAAGCGCTTTATGGGCGAAGATGTCGTACGCCGACGTGTTGGACAGAGTTGGGTGAACGACGAGTGCTTGGACCGGAATTGGTGGCAGACACTGAAAGCAAGGTTAAGCTAATAAGGGATCGGTTAAAGGAGGCATCCAATAGACAGAAGTCGTATGCGGATCTGAAGCGCAAAGAGATTGAGTTCGCTGTTGGGGATATGGTTTTCTTGAACGTTTCCCCTTGGAATAAAATTTTGAGATTTGGTAAGAAGGGTAAGTTGAGCCCACGGTTTATTGGGCATTACCGAATTGTTAAGCGGGTTGGACCAGTAGCTTATCAGCTAGAGTTACCACCAGAAGTGCAGCGTATCCATGATGTTTTTCATGTATCCATGCTGAGGAGGTATCGATCTGACCCAACACATATCATACCAGTTGCAGAAATTGAGGTACAGTTAGATTTAACTTTCGAAGAGGAACCTATGCAAATACTTGATCGTGACGTCAAGGTGTTGAGAAGGAAATCAGTTCCACTAGTGAAAGTACTTTGGAGAAACCATGGCAAAGAAGAAGCTACTTGGGAGATTGAGGAGGCTATGATTCAACAGTACCCTCAACTGTTCTAATAAGGTAAAATTTCGAGGTCGAAATTTCTTTAAGGAGGGTAGAGTTGTAACACCCTGATTTTCGGATTTATTCGCGGTTTTCAATAGTTTGTAAAGATTTTAAAATTTTGTATTTGGATGTGAAATTAATGTTTTGAGTAGGTAAATGGGCTTATAGAAGGCCCATGTGTTGACCAAAACCCGGTTGAATTTTTGAATTTTTGGACTTAGGAGTTAGGGGTTCTGGCTAGATAGCCCTTGTATAGAGTTATGGGTAAATGGCATCACAAAAAGAGCCTTAGTAGAGTAGCAAGGGTGACGCCACTAGGCTCCTAAAAAGGTGGCGTGTGGAGCATTGGGGAAGGCATGGGATCGATTCCCAGTGTTGACAAATAGATGCATTTATTTTTAAGTGCTAGAGGGGTAAGTGTTGGAGTCCAGGTGGATTCTGCTAGAGGAGAGTTTGAATCAGTCTAAACGCTTGGATTAAGGAGTGATAAGGGGAGAGATTTAAGGGATTAGGAGAGAGGTTAGGAGTTGGCCGAATTTTGGGAATTGAAGGGGGAAAAATCGGCAGAGGGTTATGAGGTTAGTATTTCGGCACCTAGGGTATTGAGTGGTGTCGTTCCTTTCTGCTCAGACACCACAAGGGTTTTCTTTTTCTCTCTTTTCCTCTCTAGCCGAAACTTCCACCTATCATGTTCTTCTTTCTCTACTTCAAGGTCATAGCCTCATATCGTCATCTCCTTCACCACCCAAAAGCCGAAAGTACCATTGGTTTAGGGGCTTATAGCCGAAACTTCTTCAACCCCTGGATTCGGGTTTTACCATTGTTCTAAGGATAAATCTGCACCGGATTGCGTGGAAATCAAGTAGGAGTAAGGGGTAAGTACTTATCATCTCAGATCTATTCTTATTTTACGATGTTAGAAAAAGCCGAAATCCCTAAAAAAATTAGGGAGGCTGTCGATTTGAGCATAAGGCTTTAAGGGTTTGTAACTGATGTTTTCTTTCGGTGATTAGAGTCTTCTTAAGTGTTGGATCAAAAGCATGAATCATTGGAGCAATCGGATTCGGAGCTAGCTATCGATTTTGGCAAAAAGGTAAGGTTTCAAAGGCTTTTAGGGACATGGTTTGATCATGGATAAGTAAGTTTTGGGGTTTAGTGATTATGGTTTGTAAATAAGAACTGTGCTAATCAATTGTAGGACATCGGAAGAGATCTCAGTAGCAGTCGTCGCGAATCAGGTGTGTACCGAACACCCTTTCTTAGTTCAATTCGGCAAAAGCCGAAATGTCGAAATTTCGACATTTCATGGGCTTGTGAGTATGCGAATGCTCTCAAAGACGTAGAGTAATTGTTAGATCTAGCACCGCAAGGTGGTAAGTAAGTTCGTGTGACGTCTTAACGTACTTCGGAAAAAAGAGAGCCTCGATGGGCCAAAACTGGGCCCATGGGCTTACGAACCAATATGGGTATGAGATGGGTGAAGTAGCATGTTAGTTAGATGGTGGAACCAAATTGCATAAAACTACTAAAAATTACTGTAGTAGATTGTGTAGTTGCGTAAGTACGAAATTACCCCTAAAGAGCATAATTACCGAAATACCCCTAGGGTTTAAATTGGCTAAACTGCATGATTGATTAATATTGTATTGTACATGATATGCTTTATTAATATCTGTTGCATGGGATTGGGGTATTGATGGAGGAAGTATTGAAAGTGGTTCATCCACGTACTGGAGGCTTTGCCTCAACTTACTAATATTTGAGCAGCGTTGCTGCAACTGTGGAATGTAGGGCTGGGTGGGTTGAGATATTCCCCACATGGAGTGTAGGGCTGGTACAGGGTAGTGTAGCGGTTGGTGGGTTGAGTAGTCTCCCCAGATGGGTTTGCATGCATTACTACTATTGTTTCTTATGTTACTGAACTGGGCCTATGGGCCACACTGTTATGTAAAAAGGGGCTAAGGCCTTGCTACTGTATTCTGAAAAGGGCTTCGGTCCACTGTGTACTGTTATCTGAGTGGGGCTTAGGCCCAATGGGCTCGAGCTGTTTTGGGCTTTGGATGGGTTTCTGTATACACTGAGTTTTCCCAAACTCACCCCATTTTCTTCCATCCTTGTAGGTGAGCCCTAGTTGTTGGACTTGGAGCTGGGCGGGATTCAGAGTGGCCATACGTTTTCTGCAAATTTGTTTTCTTCCGGTGAGCTAGATTTTCCATATTTTTCATTTATGGTTTTGTGTTTTTTTATTTTGTAATAAAGCCGCTAATTATTTTTATGGTTTGGGTTGTTTCTTTAGTATTTAATTCTATTATGATAAAACTGATCTATGATACCTAACGAAATAGTTTAGCTCTAGGACGCGTTTTCAAAAACATTAAGTGATTTCAAAATAACATGAATACGAGTAAGACTTCCGCTAAGCAAACATTTTCAACCTTAATCATTTTCTTAAGATGGACATAACCAAACGGTTTTCTAAAAATTATACGAGATGTTAGAGTGTGGCAATGGCGGTGTGCATGTCTAGGATTTGATTCGAAGAGAGTGTGACAGCCCTAAAATGACCCTAGTCGGAAAGCGGTTTCGGGACCGCTAAACCGAGTCACCAAATTATTTGAATGTGATATTTATTGTCTAAAATATGTGATTATGAAGGTGTGAAAGTTTTAGGCTTTGATTTAGTAAATTGCATGTGAATTTAGTCAAAAGGACTTATGGGTGACATTTTTGAAATGTGATAGGCTAATCTACAAGGACCTAATAGTGCATGTAATCAAAAGGGAGGACTTGCATGTCAATTTTCCCCCCTAATATGTAGTGGCCGGCCATGAGCATGGGTGGACAAGATGTTATGGCTAAAAACATGTCATAAACATGTTGGGGTAGTGCATTATGTAAGGATTAATAAAATAACGAGCATGGGTGGACAAGATGTTATGGCTAGAAACATGTCATGGACATGTTGTGTTGGTGCATCATGGGAGGAAACAATAAAATAAAGTTAGTAATAAAGAAATGGAGAAAGAAAAAAAAAAGAGAAAATATTAAGAATGATAAAACATGAGGTGAGTGGGAGGAGAAACCAAAGTTGTCTCCCCCTTTACTCCCCATTGCCGTGACTAGAGAAAGGGGAGGAAAAACAAAATTCTTTCTTTGTTGTTCAACATGGCCGAATAGAAGAAACAAAGGAGGGGAAGAATTTTTGGTCACTTGAGTCATTAAAAAGGTTAGTATATTATGTCAAATTGTGAAATTTTAACTTGTTTTAGGTAAATAATCATGGTTCTTACTTAGCCCATGCTAAAATTTGTAATTTTGATGGATGATTGGAGCATTCGGCTAGGGTATAAAGGAAGGGATTTTGATTGTTTCATCTAAGTATTGATGATGAATGTGTTATGGAAAGAAATCGGTCTTCCTAAGAATATGATTTGTGAATGTTTATATTAGTAATAGCCGAAATTAAAGAGGTTTGATGTCTTGAACAAATGCTGATTATATGATTCGAAAATGAGATATGTTAATGATGAAGTATAATCGGCCATGGAAGTAGCCCATTTTGGAAGTGTGATTTGTGGTATATTTTTTTGTGGTTGATTATAAAATTTGGCTTAAGTGAGGTAATTGGTAAAAGATGTGTTTATGATGTAATACATATGTTCTCATAAGCTAAGTTATGTATATGTGATATCTTGCATATTGGTTGTTAAGGTAAGGTTTGAGATATTAACGTATGAATATGTTTTGTTTGTGGTTCGGCAACTAATGGTTAAGTTGTTAGGTTACATGCTTGAGTTTAAAATGTGCCTTATATGTGGTTTATGAATTTGGTAAATGATAGATTGATATTTTGGATATTTCATTAGTCAAGTGATATTGTAAGTGTGGTATTATTTGATTCGGCACTTATGTGTAAAATTGGTAGTTATTATTTTGGTAAAATGTGCAAAATTTGGTCAATTTGGTAAGACCAAATTTTATACTTAAGCTTAAGTGAAGTTGTTAATGCTGTATATATATATTAACGATTAATAAATCATGTGGTTTGGCTTGACTTAGTAAATAGTGAAGAAATGCATATTTATACATAGTGTTTATGAAAGGTAGTTTTATAAATGTGATATGAGTATTTCGTTTGTAAATGAGTAGTAAATATGTTAAGAATGGTTCTAAAGTGTATATGGATGCCGTGTGATTGTGTTTGATTGGGAAGTAAATTGTTTGATTTAGCTCAAGAGCTTAGAGGATCAAAGTCGGATAGGGGAAAAGAGAAAGTAAACGAATAGCCGTGGATATCTAATCGTCGACCACTTCCGAGGTAAGTTTTAAGTGATTAAACGTTGAGTAAATTCAATCATAATAGGACATAATGAGTTGATTTAATAAGGTATGATGTGGCCATGATATGTCTTAAACTCAAATGGTAAGTTCATATGTGTTTGGACTTGGAAATTTAAGAGCAAATTGTAATAATTTGCTTTGGATAGCAGCAGTAACGTGATTTTAGAAAATCACTATAAATTGTTGGTGTGGAATTATAGGCTGAATAAAATATGTAATCAAGGCTTAATTAGACTAGTTTCTTATAAAAGAGACCTTGTGAGCAAAGAAATTTCCTATAAAGAGATATTTAAAGTTGTGTGAGACGGTGTCAGAATGACTCCGAAATCCCCTGTTCTATTTTAGAAAATCATTATAAATTGTAAAAAAATGGTTATAAGATAAAATTTATATGCTTAGACTCCTTAATGAGTCTAGTTTTCAAATGAAATCAAATACAACACATTTTGAATTCTGTAAAATGAGAAATTTGATTCGTAGTGAAGAGTGGTCAGATTAGTCAAACAGTAAAACAGGGGAAACTTTAAGAAAAATCTGGTATTGATTGGCCAAACCTAAAATTCTGGAAATTTTATGGATGGAAGATACACGAGTCTATATTCAGGAAAAATTAACGGCAAGTGATTTGGAGTTTTGTAGCTCCGGTTATAAATAATTTAGTGACCATTGCTCAGGAAAACAGCTCGTAGTGAATATGTGATTTTGTTGTAAACATGGATAAAACTTGTTTTAGTTGCTCATAAGCTATTGATTAAACCCATACTTGAATTCTAAATCGTGATATTGCAAGCTTATGAGTATTCGAATATGAAATGATAGTATGGCGTAAAATTGAATTATTCGTTGGAAAGTGATGGATGTAGATTCGGCCAAGACCAAGTCTGTACATGATAGTATATGTGGTATGTGAAGTATATTTGAATAAATGTGAAAGTGTATATATATGTGATAAGGCCTAATGGCCGATGTGATGAATGTGAAAGTGTATATATGTGATAAGGCCGAATGGCCAATGTGATGAATGTGAAAGTGTATATATATGTGATAAGGCCTAATGGCCGATGTGATGAATGTGAAAGTGTATATATCTGATAAGGCCTAATAGCCGATGTGATGAATGTGAAAGTGTATATATGTGATAAGGCCTAATGGCCGATGTGATGAATGTGAAAGTGTATATATGTGATAAGGCCTAATGGTCGATGTGATGAATGTGAAAGTGTATATATGCGACAGGGCCGAGTGGCCAACGTGATGGATGTGAAAGTGTATAAATGTGATAAGTCCCGAAGGGCATTTGTGTCAGTACTATATCCGGGTTAAAACCCCACAGGCTTTATGCGAGAATATTATCACTGATTAATGTCCGTAAGCTTCGTGCTCGTACTATATCCGAGCTCTAAAGACCCGATGACTACGTGTGGAGATTTTGTCCGGGTAAGACCCGATAACTTCATGTGGAGATTTCATCTGAGCTAAAGGTCTCACCGATAATCCGAGTAGAGGTTAAAGCTATAAGACTTCGTAATAAGAATTGCTTATAAATATATTCAATGCGAAAGGTTAAACAGGTATGTACTCCAAGTTTATATGTGAGCTTGATTTGAACTAAATCATAAGGTAGTTATGTGATGCATACGAGAGCAATCTATGAGACTATTCCTATGATTATGTGACATCGGATCAGTGTGAGAGGTTATGTGAAATCATACAATAGATCTATGTCACATGAGCTCACTTTTATGTGAAGGTTTATCTGCCTATTGTATATGATGAGATGTGCATATTCGGTAAAGGGATGGTATGCCTGAAGGAAGAGGGAAATAAAAAATACGAACAACTATGTTATGATTTGATTGTCATCTGTTGACACTGCTTAAAACTTACTAACCATTATAATGCTTACTCCGTTTATTTTGTTTTCTCTGTTTTATAGATCTCATTGCGAAGCTACAGGCTCGGGGATCGTCAGCAACTAGTCACACTATCACTATCCACTGTTTGGTACTGCTATGTTTTGGATTATCTTATGGCATGTATAAAATAGACTAGTGGCGGAAGAATATTTTGGTTAATGTATATAAGCCATGCGGAAATGGCATCTTTTGAATGTTTACTTAGAGAAGTTTAAATTTTATCCCTGGCTGTGCTTGGTACTTATCTAAATGAATGACCTTTATTTCAAGAGAAAGTTCAAAATTTTACGGTTCTGACATGAGTTACAAGCCCGGTAATGCCCCTTACCTATTCCGGCGACGATCATGGGATAGGGGTGTTACAGGGAGCTTGGTACTTAAGCAGTCCGACGGACTCACCTCCTCTTCTTCCTGGTTTCCTACCTGGTGTACAGCTTCCATTCACTTTAACCTACTTTTAAAAGTGTCTTTTACAACACCAACTAAGTTTTCCAACTAAGTAATACGGAATGTTCTGAATGCTTCGATGTGGCGCATCAGATCCGGTCATAAACATCTAGGCCGGGTTTGGGGTGTTACAGCTGCAATCATAGAGAAACCTTTCACGAACCGTCTATAATAACCAGTAAGTCCCAGGAAGCTTCAGACTTCAACAACATTCCTCCAAGGTTTCTAATCGAGTATAGCTAAAATTTTGCTCAGATCAACCCGAATACCTAATGTTGATACCACATGACCCGAAAAACTGACTTCACTTAACCAAAACTCACATTTACTAAATTTCGCATACAACTGCTGATCTCGCAAAGTCTGCAACACAAGTCTCAAATGTTTGGCATGTTCAGCTTCATCACGAGAATAGATCAAAATGCCATCTATAAACACGACCACGAATCGATCCAGATATGCTCTGAAGATCCGATTCATCAAATCTATGAAAATAGTAGGTGTATTAGTGAGTTTGAAAGGCATAATCAAAAACTCATAGTGTTTGTACCTATTTTGGAAAGCAGTCTTTGGTACGTCTGAATCTTTAACTCGCAACTGATAGTAGCCCAATCTCAAATCTATCTTTAAAAACACTATAGTCCTTTTCAGTTGGTCAAACAGATCATCAATCCGTGGAAACGGATACTTATTCTTTGTAGTCAACTTATTAAGTTGTCTATAATTGATGCACATTCTCATAGTTCCGTCTTTCTTTTTCACAAACAACACAGGTGCACCCCACGGGGAGAAACTCAGTCACGCGAAACCTCTATCTGTCAATTCTTGCAACTGAGCTTTCAATTCTTTTAATTCAGTAGCTGCCATTTTGTACAGAGCTATGGATATTGGAGTCGTCCCAGGCATTAACTCAATACCAAACTCTACTTCCCGAATAGGTGGCAAACCCGGTAATTCTTTAGGAAATACATCTGGATACTCACATACAACATGTACTGATTCAATGTTCCTTTCAACCACTTTACTGTCAAGCACGTAAGCAAAATAAGCTTCACACCCTTTTCTCACATATTTTTGATCTAGCATCGAAGAAATTACTGCTGGTAAACCATACAAATCACTAGATTCAATCCGAATAACCTCATCATTCTGACACCGTAGATCAATAATTTTTCATTTGCAGTTTACAGCAAGATCATGTAAAATCAACCAGTCCATACCCAGAATTATGTCAAACTCATCAAATGCCAGCAACATCAAATCAGCTAGAAAGTACGAATCTCGAACCATTGAAGGACAATTCTTACAAACTTTGTCAACCATAACACACTGTTGGAATACTGGTGCCCCCAAGGCACAGCTGAAAAATAAATTTCCGGTAATCCAACCATGGATCCATGTTCGAGGAACTAATCGAGAAAACCAAAATAATGAAAATGGTTTCGAAATTACTGAAACTTTAATTTGAGTAGATAGTGACGCCTCAGAAATGAGAATTCTGAACCACTATCGAACCAAGTCATAACTTTTCAGATGCCAACCTCTACATAGTCCACCTAGTTGACGATGAACGGAAGAAGTCCCCAAAATGGTTTTAGAGATTTTTTGTTTTGACGACTGCTAAACCACTCAAAAACAAAACTAAGTTTTCTTTTTAGGGTTATTATCTATATATATATAACTCCCCTTTTAAATTTAGTATATTTATATCAAATATTTTAAAATAAATAAATATAATAATGTTTTAACCGAAAATTATAATTACATTAATTATAACAAAGATTTCAGTAAACTATATTTGTTTAAATTTATATATGAACCAACTTCATATGTTAATAGAATTATGTTCTCATTATGTGTACAACATTCGTGTACATATAATATGTTCGATATTTGATTGCCTAATTAAATTAATTATATAATTAATTTAATTCATGTGACAATCAAAAACAATACCAAATATGTTTTATTCCGATCATCTCAACCATATGGTGTGACCTTGTAGGCTCTTGTAATGTTAGCAGTAATACTAGAACGATTCTAATGTTATATACAATGAGTGGCATCTAGTAATACGTCATTGCTACCTAAGTTACAAGAAGTCATGATTCGACATAACCTTTTGTGATTTTTCTTTCATGCATTAATTCTTAAGTCCTTTATCTTTAGAATGAACACAAGTTATGGAATTGTCACACTTGCATAGTCCATCTCATGTTTCTTGATATATTGAGTAGACTATGATATACAAATAAGTATGACATCTCATATCAACTTATTTGAGCATGGCCATGCATTTCTAGTCTCACTCAATCAAGTGGCCTTAGATATTACTCTCATTATGTAGGAAGGACCTATTCTATATTGATCAACTATATCCCTCTACATAGATTGTGATATATCCAACATCAACCTTTATAGAACAATGAGTTACGGTGTACATTTGACTGTATCAAAATATACAACTCACGATGTTGGGATAATGATGATCCAAGTCTGAGGATCATATACATATTAATCACTATGAGTAATGTTGTGAAAATTACATAATAATCCAAGAAACATACTCATAGCGAGTCAGTCCAACATGTTGTTCTCTAACACACATATTCATGCATTGATTTTGACACTCCATATCAATGACAACTCTTTATCATCAATCAACTACATGTTAGTCTCAATGCATTATTGTTGTCCTAGTCAACAATAATACTTGACTAATGATCTTTTAGGAACAATCATATTATTCTCAGGACATTATTATAAAATAGTTTATTATACACACAAAAAGAAAAACTGAAATAATAATGGAAACGCCTTATATTAAAACATGATAAATCAAGTATGTTATTACAACCATCTCATGATTGATCTTTGGGCATACTCTTACACACACCGGCCCAAGGGGTTTGACACTCTAATCACAAACTCAGTAGATTCAACAGGCAGAGTCTTGCTGACTACTAATGTCTCACACATATAAGAATGAGTAGAACAAGGATTAATCAATGCAATTACATTAGTATCATAAAGAATGAATGTACCAAGAATAACATCTGGGGATGAAGCCTCTTCTCGTGCATGAATAACATAGGCCCTAGTAGGTGCACGAGCCTCAGATTTGACTACTGTATCTTTAGTCCCTCTTTGACTACCACTCGCATTACCCACATTTCTGGGTGGTCTACCCCGAGCCGCAATATTACCCGATCTCGTGTTCTGCACTGAATTTTTTAGCTAGCCCTTGGCAATCTCGTATATAATGATCTATCGATTCACATTTAAAACAAGTCCGATCATGCAATCTGCAACTTCCGGGATGTCGATTACCATAGTCTTTACACTCGAGTTGATTTGATCTAACATTCCCTACACTGGCTACTGAGGTAGCTCTCGAGCTCATAGGTGGTCTATTCTGATCCCGTCTAGAGTAACACGAAGTGGCTCTAGAATGACTAAAATAATCTCAGAACTTCTTTGATGTTGACTTGACTAACTTACTGGATGTTCTTTTGTGTGCATCTCTAGCTTCAAAGTCAGCTTTTATTTTCTCTTTCCCAAGCTCTTCCGCTTTGCAAGCTAGCTCAACTAGTACCATGAACTCTTTTATCTCAAGTATGCCAACTAACAGTTTAATGTCTTTATTCAGGCCATCTTTGAACCTTTTACACATTATGGCTTCGGTGGAAACACACTCTCAGGCATACCGACTGAGTCTCACAAATTTTCGGTCATATTCTGTCACGGTCATCCGACCCTGTTTCAACTCCAGAAATTCTTTTCGCTTCTGGTCAATAAATCTCTGACTGATATACTTCTTACAGAACTCAGCCTGGAAGAATTCCCAGGTCACTTACTCTCTCGAAACCACTGATACTAGGGTATTCCACTAGTGATATGCTGCGTCTCGAAGCAAAGATATGGCACACTTCAAACATTCATCTGGGGTACAGGACAGCTTATCAAACACACGAATAGTATTATCAAGCCAAAACTTATCCCGCTCAGCATCATTATCATCAGTAGCTTTAAACTCTTCAACCCCATATTTTCTGATTTTATCAATAGGTGGCTTATACAATCTCAACGGATCACTTACTTGAGGTATAACAGGCATCGAAGATGGATTTGTTGGGGGTGAAGGTTGTTGTACTGTTGGGTTAGTCCAAATATACTGAGTAAACCAGTCATTCATCATTTGGTAAAAGGTTTATCTAGCCTCTCCCTCTTGGTTACTTGAAATTGGTCGAGAATCAACCGGCGCTGTCCCTTGTGCGGGATCAGGCGCTACACCCTCGACATTATCAGCTACAGCTCTGTCAGGATCCATTTACTATATGAAAACACAGTTTCAAATGTCAAAATCATCACAGTATCATAGTATATAACATGGCATGTATAGCTAGACTCATACATGCTACGTTAGTCCTAGAACCGACTAATGCATAGCTCTGATACCAATCAAATGTAACACCCCTAACCCGTATTTGTCACCGAATTAAGGTTATGAGGTATCACCAATCAAAGCATAAATCCAAACATTCAATTGAGTACTTGCATAAACTTTTAAGAACAATTATTTAACATCAATAGTTGTTGCAATTACTAATAACATATAATAAGATATAGTTATAATTCAACTTATAAAAATATACAGACATTCAAAATGATAATAAACATGCATTTATTTATACTTTATTTAAAGTAAGTAATCATTAAAGATTATACATACTATTTAATCATTAAATTATAAGCATTTGGCCTTAGTAAATCTAACTAGTTATTGCACATCATTTAAAGGTACAATTATTACGTATACTAGTTATTATTCTAAAATTACTCACGTAATAACAAAAATATTCGCCATTATTCGAACATCCTAAACTTTTAATCACATATGATCATTCTTGACCTAGCTCATATAGCAATTTCATAATAACCAAGTTTACACATACAAACATATTAAATAATCTAACAAGCAATCATATACGTTTCAATATATTACTCCATAGCCGAACCTGTAAATGAAGCACATATATATTATATGTAACTTACATAAAATAAAAACCACATTTGACATAAAATACATACCAAACAATCAACCATATTCATCCACGAAGCATATACAATATTTACCATCAATCAAGCTCAATGAATATATAATCAAAAGCACATAAAACCGAATTGAGACATAGCAAGCAACCATTTCTCATCACACGTGGTACCTAACACAAGCATTATACATACATGGCACTTATTTATAAAATCAAAGTGGACAGAAACTGAACTTAACATAACCAAATTTAAGGATAAAAGTTTAGCCATTTTCGCATGGCTTATAAACATAACCAACATTCAGCATTTTCAAAATATGTTCCAGCCTATACATGCCATAGTTCCAATATGCAACTTATAAAATACCAAAGGCGGCCGATAGTGTGATAGACTTTACTGACGATTCCTGAGCTTGTAACTTGAATCCCAAATCTATCAAATAGAAACAAATATACACACACTAAGCTATTATAGCTTAGTAAGTCATAAGCAAATAATTAACCTAACAAAATATTCAACTTAATTAGGCTAACCAATATTTATAGAATCCATATCCCATTTAGTCTCAAACTTATAATTTGTAAATAATATATATATGTATGCTTTCATACATAAATACTATCTTGGCCGAATATTCAAATAATCAAATTGACTTATTACCATTCAACTTTCCAACCAAAATGTCTTTACATTATCAAATACACACATATACTTTTATTAACAAGTTCAAGAATCAAGATATAACAACAAGTACATACACTTCTTATTTGGCCGAATACTCACATGGTCATTTAAACATATTAATAATAAACTTCCCAAAAACATCTAGTTATAATAAAATCATGCCTATGTATACTTTTATACATAAGCTCGAAAATCATATCATAGCATCTCATATATATATATCACTTATAAGGCCGATTATACATGGTCACGCACACTTTCACATAATTATGAATCATTTCATTGATACTAAACTTATATAGCCACAAAGCCAAATACACATGCCAGTCTCACTTAAATTCATCATTATCAATTACACTTGAATAGAACAAATGTTAAGTACATACTTACCTTATTAATAATAGCCAACAAGCTAATTCATACCTGGCCATTTCACTCGTATTACACATCCGTACACAATTTACCTTTGCCTGATAAACTATTCGAAATTGCGTAGGATACTATGTGTAACAGCCCGATTTTGGGCCTAGTTAGAATAGTGGTTTCGGAACCACTATTCTGAGGCTGGAGAAAATTATTTTGATGTTATTTTATGTGTTATAATATAATTTTATAAGTTCAAGTAAATTTTGGTAAGTTAATTTTAGCGATTTCTAGTCCAATTTCAAAAAAGGACTAAATCACATAAAAGGTAAAAGTTGTATTTTAGTTCCTAAAGGTGTTTAATAGCTAGATAACTAAAACTGGGGGATTTTAAATGGCAATTAGACCCTTTTTATTGAGGTGGCTAGCCAAGGGAGACAAGATTGGTCAAAAAAGCCATATTTTACGGGATTTAAAGTGACTTTTTGGGTAATAAAATAAATAAAGAAAAGTTGTCATTTTCTCTTTCATTCCTCATCTTCTCTCCACCAAAAATGGCAGCAAAGAATGGGGGTTTTGAGCTTTAAACTTTCAGCCACTTTAAGCCCTAACAAGTAAGTGATCTTTGGTTGTTTCTTGATGATTTTTACATTTTTGGAATCCCTAAAGCCTACGCTTTCAAATGAGGGGTTTAGTTTGCAAAATGATGAAGAGTCTAGGATTTTTCCATGAGATTAATGTGTTGTTTTCTGTGTTTTTATGGAAGATTATGAGTCTTAGTTGTCTAATAAACAACTTTTGTGAAAGGAATTGCATGAAAACACATTAAAAAGAGCTAGTTTGCTAAGTTGTAAGATAAGGTGTTAGTGTGTGTAATATGATTTTTGTGAGTTGCCATAGTTATGAATATGGTTTATCTAAGCTTAATGAGTAAAGAAGTTGAATAAAAATCTTGTTTCGAGCCTAGAGAAAATTTGGTAATTTTGACAAAATAGAGGGGCAAAATTGTAAATTTTTCCAAAGTGTGTCAATGGACTAATTTGATTGGTATATTGTTTTGATTAGCTAAATTTGATGTTTTAGATGTTGAAAAATGTGATTTGGGCCTAGAACGGGGAAAAATTGATTTATGGTTGATTACGTCTTTTTCACCTTTATGGTATCGAGATAAGTTCGTATGTAAACAATACCATGCTATACATGTATTTAAATGTTATCATTACATGAATTGTACAAATATTAAGTGTATGTGATTAATAGAAATATGATAAGACAAAGCCTTAGTAGACTAGGAAAAATCCTGTTTAAACCTTAGGAATATAATAGGATACTAGTGACATGTCACTACGAATTATGAGTCTAGATGAATATCTCGAGAGTGAGCATTTAAATGTCATGAGATATGAGGTAGCTTTAGCTACAATTGAGGCACTTATGCGCAGAGGTTTTTTCGAGCATCCAATTAGTGTTCCAAGTGTTCAACGGGTAATTTGAGGAAAGAGTTGATGATGGTCCCAATGAGGTAAGTCATTGGTGAGTATACACTTGAGTTATGTTATGAGTTGTGCAGGTATGTACACTAAGCCTATGAGAATGCCTTGGTATTTGAATGATCTATGATGCATAAATATGTGTTCTTACCATCATGGATGAAATGATGTTGTATTAATTTTGTAAACAATGATCATGAATGAGTAACTTAGCCTTGACAGATTTGAGTTACTGCAGTAGTGTAACTTTGAAAATACGCTAAAAATAAAGGAAAATGAGTTAGAAGCTTAATAAAATATGGGAATAAATATTATTGAGTCTAGCTTCTATAAAAGAAACCGTGTAAGCAAAAGAATTTCCTATAATGATATATTTGAAGTTGTGTGAGACAGAGTCAGAATGACTTTGAGATCCCCTATTCTTATTTGAGAAAATAATTATAAATTGTAAACAAATGGTTATAAGATATGATTTATATTCTTAGAATCCTTAATGAGTCTAGTTTCATGGGAAATAGATGAGAACATTATTCGAGTCCTGTGCTATGAGATATTTTAACTTTAGTGTAGAAGGGTCTGAACTATCAGACAGTGAATTAGTGGTAACTTTTAGGAATATAATGTACTAGTTTGCTAAACCAAAAATTCTGACAATTTTATGGTAGAAAATTACAAGAGTATAGTTTCAAGGAAAATTAACGGAACTTAATTTGGAGTTTTTTAGCTTCAGATATAAATAATTTAGTTATAGTTACTCAAGAAGACAACTCATTGTGAACTTGAGAATATGTTGTAAACATTGATAAAACATGTTAATGAGTTGCTTATTGTTTTCATATGAACTTACTAAGCGTAAAGCTTACCCCCTTTCTTTCCCATGTTCCCTAGGGTTGTCAGCTTAGCTCGGGTTGGAGGTCGTCAGAGATATTATCACACTGTCAAGTTAACACTATCGACATAAGTAAATCCTATTGTTTCGAGTCTATGGCATGTATAGGGTTTTAATGTTGAGTATGTGATATTATGATTTAGTCAAAGGCATTGGCTAGTTATTAAAGTAGTATGTAGTATTGTAAATTGGCCTATGTCGGCTAATGATGTTATGGACCTATATGATTATTCTTATGCATGTATGTTGTTATCTCTTATGATGTGACTTACAACGTGTATGCCTAGAGATTGAATTGAGATTCATTGATGAGTTAGTAACTAATGCAAGATTAAGTGATTGGTAAATAGTTAATAATGTCTCATGAATAGGTTGTGGATATGATTATGTATGCCTAGTGATAGACATGAGGTTTGTGACGTAATGATAGTTATGACAAGTATGTGGTAATGATGTGAGTGAATTCTATGATATTTATTGCATAAGAAATTAACATGAGCATAACATGTTGGTAAATGTTTAAGAACTCATTATGCCATGTTGTATGTTTTGGGTAAGTATGTGTGCATATGTGGTGAGGGTGACAAATGGCTTGGAAAATAGCCTTATAATTGTCTACACGGGTAGACACACGGGCGTGTGTGACACACGGTCTGTCCCCATGGGCGTGTGTCATGGCCGTGTTTTTAAGTCAGCGTTGCACAGGGCTAAGGGCACGGGCGTGTCCCAAGCCACACAGACGTGTGTGACTACACGGTCTATATCCACACGGGCGTGTGGAGCCTTAAAGCATGAATTTTTCAAGTTTTTCTTAAGTTCTCGGTTTAGTTCCGAACTGCCTCTAATGCATGTTTTGGGCCTCGTGAGCCCGTTTAAGGGACGAAATGTATGTGAAATGAAAAGTTTTAAATTTATTAAAATTATACGGCCCGATTTTTGTGTGATTGGTTGAGTTTAAGTCAGGTAACACCTAGAACCCTGTCCCGGCGTCAGATACGGGCGAGGGGAGTTACATTTAGTGGTATCAGAGCTTAGTTTAGTTAAGAGTCTAGCTATACATGTGATAGTATTACTCGTGATAGTGTGATATCTCCTGGCCCTAACAAAACTATTGGTTAAGATAGGAATGAGTTCCAACCGAGCAAATCTTGATAGAGATTAGAGTAAAGTTGAGATTATTGAATCATGCTTGTGATATGCTGAAAATGGGAAAGGTATGAAAAGAAATTCGTGATTTTTTAACATGAACTAGTATTCATTATATGATACTCTTGAGTTAAAGAATGTGAAATAGTGGAATAAAAAAAAGTTAAGTTGTGAGAAGCTCTTTTATGCATGTTAGTATTCATACGATGTTAAATGTCTAACTTGATTGGCCAAGTGTTTATAAAAAAAATTCACTGGAAATGACAGAATGTATGTATGAATGCTTTTATTGCATGATTAATAATCAGTATATACATGAGGTTGACATTTATGTCTAGATTAATGAAGTCAAGATGCCATAATGTTATGCTTTATAATCTCAGTTACAGAATCATAAATGTCATAATAGCATGAAAGTTGTAATCAAAGATCAAATTGGGTGGAACGCAGGGAATGAGGACGATCGTTCACTAATGAATTGACGGAAAAAACCATGGTTGGACCATGGCAATACATGAGATTTGTGTGCCAGTGTAAGACATGTCTGGGACATGCATCGACCACATTATGATAGCCAGTGTAAGACCATGTCTGGGACATGGCATCGACATTGAGACGAGGGCTAGTGCAAGACATGTCTGGGATATGCATCAGTCACATTATGAGAGCCAGTGTAAGACATGCCTAGGACATGCGTCGGCTACGAGATGTGTTAGTGTAAGACATGTTTGGGACATGCATCAGCACGGTTACATGTGTCAGTGTAAGACCTATCTGGGACATGGCATCGCCACAGATGGACGGTTACATGAGTTTCAAGTGCGAGTTGATATATCCGGGTTAAGACCCGAAGGCAAATATGTTTGCGGCTGTATTCGGTTAAATACCGAAGAAACTTGGGTTTGAATGTGAGCGTTTTGTGCTGTAACTAATTTAATAAATATGCTCGACCAACCCGAACGATACGGTATGTTTGCATGTGCATTGGAAAAGTCGATTCATTTTAAATAGTATTCGTGTGATCGGCTAACGAATTTTCGGCTTTTAGAAAGGTTGATATCTTGTGTATATATGTTGATGAAGTATGATTATGAAAATGTGTGTTATTAAAGTGACTTAGTTAGCTATGTGAATGTAATACTGTAGTTAAAGCCGATTTCATTACTTGAGACTTACTAAGCTTAAAATGCTTACCCGGTTGCTTTGGCTCTCTGTTTTATAGATTTTGTTCGTTAGCTATCGGATTCGGGATCAGCGAAGTCGAAGTCATCTACACTATCAAGCTCTTTTGGTACTCTTTAGTTGAACTCTGGATATGGCATGTATAGGACTACCCCCTGTTGTTTAAGTTCTTTTGTGATGTATGTGTGTAAAGCCATGCGAAAATGGCTTGTAGATGTGGAGTATGGCATTAGACCATTTGTGTTTATGTATGTATATATATGGTTTCACGATGTGACTATGGATTGAAATGGAAGTGTTGGGCTAATGATCAGCCATTGGAATGGCTAAATATGATCACATGTGGACCTATGTATGGCAAAACCCTAGTTGGTCCATGGTAACCACAAAATAGGTAAAGTTTATCTTGAAAACAGATTTTGACAGCAACAGTGGTGTAGAATTGAAAAATCACATAAATTCGTAGGAGTGGAATTAAATAGTGAATAAATTATGTAATCGAACCTTGATGAATCTACTTTCATATGGAAGTAACGAAACAATTATAGGAACAGTACAGGAAGAGATATTCGGGTTCTTGTGGAACAGGGCCAGAACAGTTTCTGGATTCACTGTTCCACCTTTGGAAATTCACTATAAATTGACCAGAGATAATTAGGGGTCATACCATATATGTATGGATTCCTCTCTGAGTCTAGTTTCCATAGAAACAAACGGCATTAGTATTGAAGCCCTGTGCAGAGAGATATCCCAGTCGTAATGGGAAAAGGTCAGTGTAGTCGACCCCTGTAACATGAGAGACTTTGACTAATAAACTGTACTAATTGGCCCGACCAAAAATTCTAGAAAAAAATATATAGGTGGGGACATGAGTCTAGTTTCAGGGAAAAATCACAAAACTGATTTTCGAGTTGTGAAACTCGAGATATGATTTTTGAAGCGACTAGTACTCAGACTGGGCAGTGTCTGGAAAATTTTTTTTTAAAGTCTGTCAACACCTCGTATTCGACTCCGGTGACGGTCTCGGGTTTGGGGTGTTACATGAAGTGTATGTGAAATGAAAAGTTTTAAATTGACTGAAATTATACGGCCTGGTTTTTGTCTGATTGGTTGAGTTTAAGTCAAGTAACACCTCGAACCTTGTTCTGGCTTCAGATATGGGCAAGGGGTGTTACACTCGAGTAATCACACATATATCGTACAATGCCAACGTCCCAGACGTGGTCTTACATGTAGTCACATATCGATGCCACTGTCCCAGACATGGTCTTACTCGTAAACAAATATCAAAATCACATATCGATGCCATGGTCTTACTCACACACATATATCGGAATCCTATGTCATGACATACGTATCCTAACTTTTCCTAAGGTTTATACGGGGCTTTCGGACGTCGAAACTCGGTCGAAACCAATTCAGAAATGTAGTAGCCAAGCTTAATATATTCGACCATAGCTTTTATTTGTTCATGCATTTCATACCAGCATATAATATTAACATTTAACTACAATTAAATAGGTGTATTTGCATATAAACGTTCCTCAGACGATGTAAAACAAAACAGGGCAGCTAGTCGACAACTTTCGCTTTTCCTCGATCAAAATCTGATTTCTTTGGTTCTTAATCTAAACATATTCAAATTAAGCTCATTCAAACATATTTTCATTCAATTAAGTCCAAAAACACATAAATGGGGAAATTACCATTTTACCCCTGACATTTACAATTTTTACAATTTAGTCCCTATTACACAAAACACAAAATATACAAAATTTCAAAATGCCCATGTTGGGCCAAAATTTACCCATGTCTATACAAACCCATATAATTCATTTATTTCACATTTTAGTCCCTCAAATTATTATTTTTGCAATTTAGTCCTAATTACTAAAAATCATCAAAAACTCCAAAACAAAACATGTTAATCTAAAACATGTCTTCCATATTTCATCATCAAACAACAAAAATCACAAGCTCTCATCAATGGCATAACTCAAAATATTTATCAAAATAAAAAATTCAAGTATGAGTTTCGTTGTACTCGAAGCAACGGTATCAAAAACGTATAAATTATCAAAAATTGAGCTATAACTTACCTCGAATCAAGCTTGAAAGTGTCGAACCCTAAGTTTCTTTTCTTTTTTTATGTTATTTTGATATTTCGGTAATGAGAAAGTATGAGCACTAATGTTTTGTTTTGTTTTTTTATGATATGTTTTAGTTTAACATAATATCACATAATTTACCATTTTAACCTTAGCTTAAATTATTTATATTTCACCTATTAATGGCCGAATGTGTCCATGCAAAGATTCAAAGGTATATTTGCATTATACATGTCTCCATTAATAAAGACAACAACAATTAAGTACCTTCACATTTAACCACCAAATTTTTATTTTACGCAATTAAGTCCTTTTATTTAATCGAACACTCAAACGATAAAATTAAATCACAAAAATTTTAGAGGTATAAATTCACATAAAATAAACACAGAAAATAATTTTAAAATATTTTATTGACTCAGATTCGTGGTTCCAAAACCACCATTTCGGTTAAGGTCTAAATTAGGCTCTTACATGTATGCTTTCAACAAGTTCTCCAAACTATTTGATGCCTCAGCTTGAGGTGGTTTTGGAGCTTGCTGACTAAATGCTTGAGATTGGTTGTGTCTATGCTACAATGAGTTGTGGTTCGGTCCATTTCCTTGTTTGCTCCAAAAAAAGTTAGGATGATTATGCCATGAAGGATTATAGAAGTTGGACTAGGATCTTTGTCCATTCCTATTTTGATATTGATTCCCCACATAGTACACTGACTCGGGATTTGATGGAAAATTCTCAAAAGAATGACCTTCCCTACAGTACACAGAGGAAACTACTTCATACTAACTTGGTGGCTGAGCTGTAAAATTATTAGTACTATTAGCGGTAAACTGTTTTAACATAAGGAAATAGACGATACCTGAGCTAAAAACGAAGTGAGGGCGTCAACTTCATGAACTCCAGCTACACGTCTTTCTGAAGCTGTTCGATTTGTTGGCTATTGATAGTTATTACTCGCGGTCCTCTCAATGATCTCATAAGCCTTATTATAAGACTTAAACAAAATTGCACCATTCGCAAAAGCATCTACCATCAATCTTGTATGTGCATTGCAACTATTATAGAATGTCTCCAACTGGATACAATGAGGAATCCCATAATGAGGACACTTACGAAGTAACTCTTTGAATCACTCCCAAGCCTCATACAAGACTCGTCATCCAATTGTTGGAAAGTTGTGATCTTGTTCTTCAACGTAGCGTTTTGCTAGGCGGGAAATACTTAACCAAAAATCTCTCTGTTAATTTTTGCCATGTAGATATGTAACTTGGTGGCAATGAATTGAGCCATGCTTGTGCTCAATCTCGCAATGAGTACAGAAATAATTTCAACCTTAGTGCGTTTTCAGTCACACTAACTATCTTGAATGAATCACTCACCTTCATAAACAACCAAAAGTGGAGATGTGGATCTTCTGAGGGCATACCACTGAATTGGCCTACCGTCTGAAGCATTTGAAACATCATTAGTTTTAATTCAAATTGGGTTGCCTCAATATTTGGCCTTTTAATTCCTAGGTTTAATTCACTGAAAAGTGGCACAGCATATTGTTTGATGCATCGATCCCTATCATCGGTAATAAGGATGAGATTTTGTACATGATCAGCTTCATTACCTTGGTCTTGATTCTGATTTCCAAGGTCCATCTCGACTTGTCTTTGAGCTGTTCATTCACGTCTCCTTTGTCTGAAAGTTCGCTCAATTTCAGGATCTACAGAGAATAAGTTGATAATTCGATCTATGCTCATAAACATCTGAAAAGAAAATCACAAAGTTAAAAATAATAAGTTAGTAATGTTAGAAATAAATCAAATTGAAAATAAATAATTTCACGAAAGAAATTACTATGGCAACAGTTGACAATCCCCGGCAACGGTGCCAAAAACTTGTAACGCGTAGGTTTGCGCAAGTGTACACAGTCGTTATCAAGTAATAAGTAAGTATCAAGTTATCATTTCTACAGAGATTGTATTTGTGCTAAGTCACTTAATTTGTAAAATTATATTAACAATTTGGTAAATAAAAACACAATTTAGTTGAGAAGTGATGATTAAAATATATTAAACTAAATGCAATGATCCCTAATGCAAATTAACCTAAGTATGCAAACTATATGAATGAAATAAATTTTAGCAAAATTAAACACAATTTGCAACAATTATAATAGAAATAAACTAGGCAATTACTTTAATTAAACTCAATTTATTATCAACATGCTTAATAATATTCAGAAAAACATACCATGGCAACTCAATCTTTCATGAGTTTGGAAACCACGTTAGGTCCTTTTGGAATCCTTTACTTAGTAACTACACATTTTACTAATCCTTATTTACTAAGGGTTTCTTAGTATTCGTGCAAGGTAATTGGGACGTGTTAGGTTTGAAACAGTTTAATCACAAAAATCTAAAAACTATACAGATAACAGAGCCTGGTTAGGGTTGTTATGCAACCTGCAATTTAATCAGGTTAGGATCTAAATTGAGTTATATGACATGTAATAGGTGTGTCTTAAATATATCTGGGATACTTACTTTTAGTGATACATCTTATATTTGGAAGATGTTGTTTAAACTTGTTTTTAGCTTACTTGTATATATATATATTTGGTTTTGGCTTGTAAAGGTTTCATATATATATATGTTAGTCATTTTGTTTATGCTATTTGTAAATGAATAGGTTATGGTGGAATTGGACATGAATAGAATGGATGAAATGGTAAGTTTGGTATGTGTTTATGAAAGAACTTGTGAACTTTGAATGTGAATTGGTTGATGTATAAAATGTGGTGCCATTGAGGGCATACTGGTTAGGCACTTAGGTAGTATGGTTTGGTATGTTTTATGCTTGTTTGGATGTGTTTTTGAAGGCATATTGATGGTTGATTTTGGTTTGGCTTGGTACCTAAGGACTTGTATTGTTTTACCTTGTTTTGGAAGCCATTTTCATTGTACACGACTTGGGACACAGGCTGTCACACAGTCGTGTGTCACACACAGTCACACCATACAGCCTTATAGACTATTTAATTTTGGTGCAGGTTTATCACAAATTGTAACAGCCCAATTTTAGCTAAATTGGAACAGTGGTTTCGAAAACACAAATTTTATGTCAAAAAAATATTTTAATATTATTTTCGGTACTACAGCATGTTATTTGATATGTGTGAAAATTTCGTGAGCTAATTTTATCGATTGGTTGTTTAATTTGATAAAAAGACTTAATCGCGTAAAATACAAAAGTTGTATACTATTTGTTTAAAGTGCTTAATTGCTATGATTTATTAAATTAAAAGTCCTTATGATGATATTAGACCATTGGTGGTGTTAACATTAATGGACATGCATTATAAATTTTTATGTTTATTCATTAAGGGTAAATAAGTAATTATGTAATAAAGTTAATTAAAATATTGCAAAACATGAAATTTCATTCATCTTCGTCCTTGGTGACCGAATATCAAAGGAAAAGAAAAGGGTTTGAAGCTTTCTAAATTTTGACACACTCCTAGCTTGATTAAGGTAAAGTTTTAGCTCGGTTTTTGATGATTTCTATATTTTTGTAATCGTTGTAGCTCAATCTAGCTACCCTGTACCTTTAATTTCGAAACTGTTAACGATTTTGAGAGTTGCCATTATTGAATATATGTGTTCTTTGATTTTTAATGTTGAAATATGAAAGGTTAATGATAGTTTTACATGTTTTGTTAAGTGATTTTTGATGAAAATGCATAATAGGGATTAAATTGTGAAATGTGCAAATTTTGTGGTTGAAATGTGAAATATATGAAAGTTTTGGGCTGCTAGGGATCTATATATAATTCGGCCAAGCATGGATTTTATTGAATTGTGTGAATTTTATGTATTTGTGAAATAAAGACTAGATTGATTAAATGAGAAAGTTTAGGGGCTAATGTGTAAAAATGCCCAAATGTGTATTTTTGGATTAATTGAATGAGTAGATGAATAAATAAGTTAATTTTGAATTCATATAGATCAAGAAAGAAAGAATTCAGATTTAGATCGGGGGAAAAGGTTATTGAGTAGTCGACCTGATCCGTCAATTCCTAATACGAGGTAAGATCATATGTGATGATTACATTATAAATGTTTGTTAAAATGCTTTAATATTGCATAAATTGTTAACATGGGATTATGGATAATGTATGAATTGTGAAAATGACTCTACGATTGCAATCGATGATAGAAACGGAAAGTGTGAAAGCCCAGTTGAACCTTAAGAATAGTTTTGGATACTATTGACATGTCAGTAAATGATACGTTGAGTTGGCTTCGGACCATGATATTAGCACTTCAGGTTCATATTTTACCATTTGGCTTCGGGTCAAGCATACCGAATGATTTGGCTTCGGGTCATGCATATCGAATGATTTGGCTTCGGGCCATGATAATAGTTCTTCGGATAAGTTACCTTGATTTGGCTACAGGCCATGGTATAAGTACTTATCGTACAATAATCCTGAGTATCTAATTTCTATTCCAAATGGTTTAACGGGTAAATGAATGATATGGTTGAGGAAGAGGTTAGTACGAAGCGATACAATTATGTATAGAACCTATTCGAGTATTAAATAGTGAAATTTTGATGAGATGGTATTTGATCATGTTTTGAGACATGAGAAAGGTTTGTAGTTAATGTGTATATGGTTTTGTCATGTAATTGGTTCATTTGCATTGATTCGATGAATTAAGTTATTCACCTACGAGCTTACTAAACTATGAAGCTTACTTCGTGCTATTTTTCCATATTTTATAGTGAATCAAGGCTAGCTCGGATCCGGGAGTCATCAGGAACATCATCGCACTATCAAACATCTAAGTTGGTACTTTTGAGTTATGTTTTGAGTAAATAGCATGTATATGGACTTTGATCATTATGTTATATGTGAAGCTTATGAAGATAGCCATTTAAAATGGCTTGTAAATGTATATGTTCTGGTTTGTATATATAGCCATGAGTGATGGCTTATTTTGGTATGTTTTGGTACGAATGTGGTTATGGTTTTAAATTGCTCAAATGGTTAATCAATTTGTGGAGTATAAATGCTTGAGAAATGCCTTAATGAAATATGATTTTAGATGTTGTGTTGGTTATTTATAGGGTAAGTTCTGTATGTGTAAATTATGGTAAATGAGCCATATTTTTTATATTGTTTTGGCATGTATTTGGCTAAGTAAATGGTAGTGATTTGAGATCTGGAATAGATGAAATTATAATGGTATGAATTGTGCATTTGGTTGATCATTTTGGCTGCCTAATTGTATGATGAAATGGTACTATTTTCTCTTTTATAGGTATACTTGGTTGGGTGGCAAAATGGCTTGGCAAATAGCTTATTTTTTTCCATACGAGTAGAGACACGGATGTGTGTCTCAGCAGTGTGTGACACACAGTCGTGTGTTCCCTGACTTTAAAATTAAGTCAGTGAGTTACACGGCCTAGAAACACGGGCGTGTCTACTGGCCGTGTGAGGCACACAGCCTGGGCATATGGGCATGTGTGGCCAATTCAATTGGGCACACAGACTGGCATACAGGCGTGTGGTCGGCTGTGTGTCCCAAGTTAGTATACCCTCCAATTTTCACACGGCCTAACACATGGGCATGTCTTCTGCCGTGTGATACAAGTCAGTATGTAAGCCCTGTTTCCACATGGCCTAAGACATGGGCGTGTCTTGAGCCGTGTGAGGCACATGGTCTATTCACATGGGCGTGTGAACCCTGTATAGTTGAAATTTTTCTAATTTTCCAAAATTTTCATATGTTATCGGTTTAGTCCCGAATCACTTCTAAAGCATGTTTAAGGCCTTATAGGCCCTTATAAGGGACAATGTATTTGTGATTAAATGTTATTTGAGTATGAATGCATAAATGTATGAGTTATGTATACTGAATGTTGTGAATTGATCAGTAATACCTCCTAACCCTACTCCGACGACGGATACAGGTTAGGGGTGTTACACACATGGTCACAGGTTGTTACACGGTCTAACGGCACGATTGTGTGACCTTATTTTGAATTACACACGGTGCACGACACGACTATATAACCCTATTTCAGTTAGCACATAGGTGGGCATGTAATAGCTCATTTTCAGTGAAATCAGAACAGTGGTTTTAGGACCACAAATCTAAAGTCAAAAATTTTATTTTATTATTATTTTATTGTCTACATCATGGTAGTAGTACCGTATAAAACTTTCACTAAGAAATTTTATCGTTTACATGCTCAATTTGATAAAAAGGACCAAATTGCGTAAAGTGAAAAAGTTGAGTTCTAGTATCTAAATGTATTAAATGGCTATAGAACCTTAAATTATGAGTCCTTAAGTAGTAATTAGACCATTTTTTGTTTAAATGGACAAATATGAGCATCAAATTAAGTGATTTGAATGTTAATTAGAAAGGTTAAAATTGTAAATTAATGAAATAACTAAAAATAAACTAAAGAAAGATATCATCTTTCTTTTCTTATTCATCAACCGAAACTAGGCATAAGGAAGCCATAACCAAGCTTCAAGTTTAGGCTAGCTTTTTAAATCCCTTTCATATCAAGATAATCTACGTACGGCTTTAGATCAAGGCAAGGAAAAAGCTTCGGATTAGTCGACTTCATTTTCTACGTTTATCGTCAAGGTAAGTTCGTACATTTAAAAAGTGTTTTCAATTATGATTTAAATGTTATTTTTGCATAATATTAAATTTTGTGCTGACAAAAAAATTCAACGACGTAACGATGATCCTCGACAAATGAAAAGGAATAGCTTTGGCTATCAAATTATGAAAAGGGATGGTGACGACCATCAAATTATGTAAAGGGTTGACTTCAGCTATCGTACTATGAATTGGGATGGCTTCGACTATCAATCTATGAAAAGGGATGGCTTCAACTATCAAATTATAAAAAAAGATGGTGACGACCATTGAACAATGAAAAGGGATAACTTCAGTTATCGAATTATGAAAATGGATGTATTATTATTACCTCGTGAGCTTTAGTAAGAGCTTTTAATGTAAATTTCATTATTATGATGAAAGGTAGGTAATGTGTACCTTTTTGGAAATTAAGAGTATGAATGTATATATATATGAGTTTTTGAAATAGTTGTTCTCATGTTGAATTTGGATATACATGCTATGTGGTTGTTTAATCTATTAAGAAACTTAAACTATATTTGTTACAAACTTAATAAGCATGGCATGCTTACTTTGTGTTTATTTTTTTTTGTATTTGTAGTTATTGGAAGCTCGATTGGATTGAAAAGTCATCGAAGATCTATCACACTATCCATTGGCTATATCGATACCTATGGATGTTTTTAAGTTTGGTTATAATGGCATGTTTATGCTTTTGGGTTGTTAAAGTTGCCATTTACTTGGCTTGTATTTAGGATTTTGTGTGTTAACTTAGATTGATATGTAAATATTTAATCTTTAAGTGATTGTTACCTTTGATCTTGATGCTTGGATGATTAAAGGATGAAACAATAATCTAAAATGGAAACTATAAGTGTCTTGTGATGTGCTAGAAATGTGATGTATTGGTACCTTGTTTTATATGAAATATATGTACATTTTGGTATTAGTTGTTGAATGGAAATTTTGGTACCAATTGGTATGTTTTAGTAGGTGAATTCAATGGTTTGGTTATTGATGTAAGATTAGTTCAAGTTTAGTTGAACATTTTAGTCAAATTGAAATTGTATTTTTTACAAGATTAATTGTTAAGTTGAGGTGCCCCATGGACATATTAGTTGTATGATTGTATACCTTAAATTTATTGATTGATTATCCTTGGATTTGGTGCCTTGTTCTGGCTTGCTTATATGTGGAATTTTGGTTGTAAGTTCATGGCATGTTGGGTGAGAAAAATGGCTCGTACAATGCCCTATTTTTGTCCACACGGGTAGAGACACGGGCATGTGTCCAGCCATGTGTGACACATGGCTAGGTGACACAACCGTGTGTCCCCTGTAGCTTTCGAAGGGTTGCAAGTCAGGCTATTACACGACCCATCACATGGTCATGTAGGGTTATTTTGAAGGGTACATGGCCTGGCACACTGGCGTGTGGCTTGGTCGTGTGACCTGTAACACCCCTTACCCGTATCCGTCACCGGAACAGGGTACGAGGTATTATTAACAAATTATAGTATATACTATTAAATAAAACCCAACAAAAGTATAGCATGCAATTTGATCATGAATCATTATAACATATGCCATTAACAATACAAACCAATTTCAAAGGCTTCGTACAAAATGATTAGTTTGATACTATAAGTAGTATTATAAACCTAGACAGTTATAACACGTAACAAAATAACTAAGTCTGCTATACATGCCATATTTCAAAATGTTGAGTTCAGATACCAAGGGTATTGATAGTGCGGGCGGATCTTCAACGATCCCTAACTCCTGTGCTAGCTAGATGACACTATAAGACAAGGAGAGAAAAGAAAGTAAGCTTATAGCTTAGTAAGTAAGTATATAAATAATAGATAAGGAATCTAATATGTCTACAACATAACTCAATTATATCATATTTTTAATTTTTTTACTATTTACTCCGGTTTGATCAAGCTGTCCCTCCTGCGTCATGATCACTAAATAAATCATAACTCGAGTTACGAAACTCGAAACTCAAATCCATAAAATTTCCCTGAATCTAGACTGATAAAACTTCTTACTAATTTTTTTCTATAATTTTTGGTTCAGCCAATTAGTACAGTTTATTAGTTAAAGTTTTCCCTATTACACAGCTCAACTGATCTGATCTCTATTCATTACGAATTGAATTTCTCTCAGTACACAATTAAAATAACCATGAAACCTGTTTAATTTAAAACTAGACTCAATAAGGAATTTATGCATATAAACTATATTTCTTAATTTGTTTTGTACAATTTTTAATGATTTTTCAAATTTGGAACAGGGGATCACATAGTCATTCTGAGCAAGTCACACACAATTGTAAATATCTCAAAATATAGAATTCCTTTGCTTGCTATGTTTCTTTTATATGAAAATAGACACATTAAACTTTAATTTCACATCTCATTCAGCCTCTAATTAAATTCTTTCTATTTTTGGTGATTTTTGAAAATCACATCACTGATACTGTCCAAAACAGTTTTAATGCTAATTTCACTCTTTCACACATTCTTTATACTAACCTCATTTTAACTTATATATATATAGCACGAATCATTTTCACTACATTTCATACATCACAAGTATAGGCCCATGACTACAATGTCACCACAAAGCTATCCCGTTGAACAATTCGGATTAATCCTCGATACTTGATGGTTTCAGCACACAGCCCCACCATCATATTTCATTTAATTCGGCTCTCTTGTACACATGGTGAACACTTAGTACCACTCATGCGACCTAGCCAATTTGTCTCGTAGCTCTCTTGTCTACATGGTGTCCTTCACTTGGAATCACGCATGCGACCTAGCTACATTTATCTCTCACGTAGCTCTCTTGTCTACATGGGATACATCCCGTATCACACATGTGACCTAGCTACTACATAGTATCTCGTAGCTTTCTTGTACACATGATGTGCACTCGGCACCATACATGTGACCTAGCTACGCCCCCTCTATTTTATTCGATCTTTCCGAATGTTCAACCGGGATCTCTCTCTATTACTTATTTCCACTCTTCCAATAGTCGATTTATACTTCAACATCATCTAATATATATATAATAGGCTTAAATATAAGAATGTAAATGAAATTAATGTACATACAAACTTACCTCGGTGCAAAATATGTGAATTCTGCAATTTAGTCCAAAACTTTCTCCTTTCCCCGTTCGAGGTCGATTCCATGCTTTTCTTGATCTATAACAACATATTTAGTTCATTTAACACTCGAACTATTTATTTTAATTCAAAAATCACATTATACAAAAATTACATTTTTGCCCCCTAACTTTTACAAAATTACGATTTTTCCCCAATGCTTGGAAATTTATTTTCAGCCCTTATTCTTATGTTTAATGACCTACTGATCATTTTTCTCTTCTATGGCAACATCAAATTCTCACTCTAACACATAGTTATGAACAATAGGTATTTTTATCGATTATGCCGTTTTGCTCGTTTTCGTTAAAAATCGCTTAGAAAAGATCGTTCTCCTAACTTCAAACATTCATATTCTACCATCAAACAACACAATACATGCCTATCATTCATGGGTAAATTTTTAAACATACATCCTAACTCGAAATAATGGTAGAAATAAGTAAACCGAGCTACGAGGATTTCAAAAATGTAAAGAACATTAAAAACGGGGCTTGAAATCACTTGCTATGAAGCTTGAAAATTGAAGAAACCCTAGCTATGGAGGAGAGCAAATTTCGGCAGCAACTAGTGAAGATGATGACCAATTTTGTGTTATTTTTCCCATTTTATTTCATTTAATATGCAAATGACCAAAATACCCTTACTACTAAACTTTCCAAAAATTCCCTCCATGTCCAACTTTTGTCCATAACTTAGGAATGTGTCAAATTGTTATTTAAGACCTCCTAGTTAATATCCCAAAGCAATTTCATACTAAAAACTTCTAAAACACGAGTTTTACAATTTATTCGACTTAGTCCCTAATCTCAACTTAAGCACTCAATGCATAGAATTTCGTCACGAAATTTTCACGAAATCATGAAATCATATCATAAACCCAAAATAATTATAAAACAATTATTTTTATCTCGGATTTGTGGTCACGAAACCACTATTCCGATTAGGCCCTAATTCGGGTTGTCACATGACCCAAGTCAGTGAGTTACACGGGCTGAGACACGACCGTGTGTCCCTACTTTTAATGCCCACATAGCCTGTGCACAAGGCCATGTGACCCCTGCAGCTTCGAAAATTTTATTTATTTCCTTAAAAATTCTCTAAGTTTTCGATTTAGTCTCGGCTTGTTTCTAATGTATATTTCAGGCCTCAAAGGCTCGTTTAAGGGACAATATGTATGTTCTGAATTAAATTTAATATAATTATTTATGTGATGTGAAATGTTTGAGATTTATGTTCGTTTAGTTTAAAAACTCTGGTAATGCACTGTAACTTTGTTTCGGCGACGGTTATGAGTTAGGGGTGTTATAGGACACATGAGTCTTGTGACCCAAATTTTGAGTTTTACACAGTTTAACCATAGGGCCATGTTCCTAGGACACACGATTTGGGCTCTGTCACACGGTCGTGTGACTCCTGTTTCCAAAATTTTCAAATTTTTCCATGTTTTTCTATTTTGTTTCAAATTAGTCCCTAATTGTTTCCAAACTATTTTTAAGGTCCCGTAAGCTCGATCTAAGGCCTATAAGTGAATATATGATATGTTTAATGTGTGGATTGAATATTGATATTTAAATTAATATTTGGATGGTTTTGTGATGTCATTTAATTGAAAGTGTGCTGTAATTCTTCGTAACCTTAATCTGATAATGAAGATAGGTTAGGGGTGTTACAAGTATAGCATCTAAAATTGAAGGGGTTCAATACCTCATTAGTGTAGCTTTTAGAGAAATTATTGTTTACTCTCTCTTTTTTCAGTTTTACTTTATTTTTAGTTTTTAATTTTAAAACTTATACAACAACATTTTACTTTTCTTTAAAATGTCATGTAAGATTTTACATGCCATTTAACAGTTAAATTAACAGTTTCAATAATGACAATGCCTGATTGATTTAACATCGATAGCTTGGAAAAGTAATTAGAATGTTTTGAAATTTGGGGAGCAATTTAAAATGAGAGACATAGTCCGAGTATGTCTAATGCAATTAACTAATTTTTTTTTGAATAATTTAGGAAATGGATAAATTTAAAATTTATACATGAAATCTGGTTCAACGTGCAATTTGATACATAAAATTTTGTTATACACATGAAACTTGAATTTTGGTTCATATATATACAAGAAACTTTGATTTTGATTCAATTATACACATTTAAAAAATGAATACATACATTTATTTTCATTTTGGATTAATATAATTGTTTGTGTATGCAATATATAACATAAAATTATGCTAATTCAATAATGTTGTTAGTTATCTGTGAAGATTGAATCAAACAAAAATTTCATGTATAGAATCACACAAAATCAAAGTTAATGCATAGCATTACACATTAGATCAAAATTCAAGTATAAATTTGATATTTATACCATTAGTAATGATATAAAATGAAATTAATTTTATCTATTTTTGGACATTATAATAATTAACATTGACCAATCCTAATTTTCAATAATTATAGGATTGTCGAACTTAAAAATCGTAAGATTAGTGGTTAAGTTTAAAATCAAAAGAGAATTAATTGCCGCACAATACGGTAATTTACTAGTATTAATACACTAATCATGATTACAAATGTATTGCATCTCTCCAGTCCTAATCACATTTTTTTTTCTCTTTTCTCAATTTTCTTGCTTAATAAACAAAGACCACATTACGAAACAAAAATGGCACGCCAACTTGTTGTTCTTGCTTTGGTTTTGATTGCCCTTGCCGGCGTGGTTTCTGTCGTGGCCTCATCCCCTGGTGGAAACCCTACAAGAGCATCAACTGGAGCTTCTATAGATGGTAGTGTTGCTAGTTCCTCCCGTCCTTCTCGGGCCACTGCTACTAGTCCTACCGGTGATGTCCCTCTTGACCTTGAAAAATACAAAAAGATATAGAAAGACCAAATTACGCTAAGTTAAATATAATAATTAAATTCTAAATTTTAGTGGGCAAAAAAACAAAAATTGACCTTGATAAATTAAATAATTGTACTTTAGAGTTGTATTATTTGGATTGGTCAATTCGTTGTTTCATAGTGGAGTCCTAGTCATAAGGTTCATTCATAGAATGATTGTTAAGGAAATGCCAACAAATCATTAAATAATTTGCAATTTAAAAAAATGGTGGGTTTTTGACAAATAAATGATTAGTTCTAAAAATAGAATGTCATGTTTTTCATTAAGTTTATGAATTGTTTTTCATATATATAATTTCACTTAGAATACTATACTCTTAACAAATCTACTAAAACTAGTAGATTGGTAAACTGTATTTTTTTTGTATGTGTGAATTATGAGATGAGGGTAAAACCCTAACAACAAAACAACTAGCGCTATCTAAATTTTGGCAACATCCGGAATGGTGAACAACTTAACCATTAAGTAAATTCCCTTAATTCAATGACATATGTTTTAAGTATTAATTATAATAATATTTAATGCATTAATTGAGTAAATAAAGAAAGAAACCATTGGTGGTTGAGAATGGCGATTGGAATTTGGTATTTGTAATGCTCCCATTATGTAGTAATTTATATATTAAGAAAAAAAGACATATTGGTTGACAAATCTAATTTATTTAACTAATGAAAGGTGGAATTTTAAGTGAAAATGCTCATAAAGGCATCGATATGGCGAATTGAAAGAGGGCTTGCCATTCTACAACCTTGTTCAATTCAGAACATCTCCATGTCTAGTATGAGAATTTCTTAAAACTCTAAGGACCAGCCCCCTGAGCCTTAGCATAAGCACACAAGGTTCCATCATGCCATGTCTCTACGATAGTGGCTATCAATAATGTGAAATGTTAAATCCTAAACTCTAAATAAAACCTTAACCATATAACAATCAAAAAAGCTATTCATAGTGTTAAATGTTAACCACTTTGAATCTCTCTTCACTATCGTATCTTGCATCAACGAATACATATAACTATTGCTGATAGATTCATTAACAGTGTAAATGAGATGTTAATGCTTGCAAGCTAGTTGAGTTCAACTCGAAAAAATTTGAATTTGGTTTGGTAGTTATCAAATTGAGCTTAAGCTCAAATAGCTCGGGTTGTCAATCGAGCTAAATTTAACAACCATAATATTCGATTTCAATGGTTCACAAGCTTAATCGAGCTTTTTATGTTATTATAATTTTATATTATAAAATTATATTTTTACCCTTGTTATATAGAAAGAGCTTAATTACAAACTAGTCTAATCTGAGCCTAAGTTCAAGCTAAAGTAAGAAATTTAATTAACTAGATTAATCAAGCTTGAATAACTTGATTAGTATGTCTCGAGCCAAGCTCAAACTTAAAACTTGATGCTCGAGCTAAGTATCAATTTTTGATTTTCAAGTCAAGTTTGATCTCGAACTGACCATTATTCAAGCTTGACTCGACTTGATTACACGATACCTTTAATAGGATGATTCCTTCTTATTTATATCTTTGCAATTAATACAACACAGTAGAAGGAGTAAGCAAAGTAGCTATTTATTTGCAACTCGTGTATTGTTAATTTCATGGTTATTAATAAGGAATTTGAAAAAGTTGTACAAAACATCCCCATATATATATAAATATATATACTGTAGTGCAAAACAAGGTTATAATTTCTTGATGACCAAAGAATCTCCCCAATCTTGTCCTTTTTAAAATAATAGAATTGGGATAGTGTTGTTTTCTTTATACAGGACATTCATATCCCTACCTTATCCACATACAGTTATGATAATTAGACAAATTAGTTAGTAAGGCTGTAAGAATCCCAGACAAGAATTTATGGTTTTTAATTTTTTTAATACCAAAGAAATATGGTTTTAGACTTTTTTATATTTCTTAAATAACCCTTAAACTTCACAAACTATGAATGAACCAAGGTCCACAAGAATTGTGGCAAGAAAAAGAGTAAGAGAGCTAATATAAATGATTCATCGAATGAGGACATAAGGCAAGCCAAACCCCGGTGAGACAAAGGGTGCCTCGATGTAATAACGAAGGAGGTGGAAGAGAGAAAGCCACTTAGTTTCCTCTTACATGAGGGTCCCAATAGGGTGCGAGATTGCTCGACCAAGGTTAAGCTATCCATGATCGGGAAGACCTTGGAGGAGTCTGAAGCTGATGGTAGTGGAAGTGACCAAGAGCTTCAAGTAAGTAGGGTTGGTGGCATTTGAGTGGTAAAGTATGCGCATGACGTGGAGCTATGGGCGTTAAGGTTGGGTGCCATCCGAAGGTGTGTCCCATAGTAGAGGACAATCAGGCACCAAGGGAGAATGTGAAACTGAATGAGAAGAAGTCTAACCCTACTCATGCAGAGGTGTAACGCAATAAGTGGAGAAAGCGTCGACAACATGGAATTGAAGGAACTGAGAATGGAGGTTCCTAGAGTAGTGATGGTCATGCAAAGATAAGGGTAAAAGACTTGGCGCGGGAGTGGGCAAGGCCTCAACAAGCTCGAAACTAAGCAAACACGAGAGAATCGAGCCACAAGATTCTCGGAGTGCCCGACAAGACTCTAGAAGTCTGAATAAGGGACTGGATCTGTGTAAAATGTTTCGGTAGTTCTAGAATATGCCACCATTTATAGAATTTAATGAGTTAAGTGGGAAGGTTCTAAAATTATATCTTGACCATCCATTAAGATTAATAGTAATCGTTATATTGAAATGGGCTTGTTTATATAAGGAGAGGCTCCTCTACTTCATTTGTATCCAAGGTAGCTTTAGTAATGGAGATAGTTCCACATTCTCCCAACTCTCTTCCTTATTTCTAAGCTCTCTTCCTTGTTTACTTGCTTAAAGTAAGTTTGCTAAACCTCTCCCGAATATGGATAGAAGGCTGATTTAGGCCTGTGGATGAGAAATCTGAGTATAAGGCCACATGCAATTGAAACTAAAGTCTCAACACGTGACATTGCCATCTAGTTGGGAAAATATGGTCTGTAACACCCCCAACCCATATCCATCACCGGAATAAGGTTATGGAACATTACTAGAGTTTACATTTCAAAACTACCAAAAATATAAATCATTTACTTGACAAGTTCAATCATAGAAAATTCCATCAATAAAACACATATTGTCCCTTATATGAGCCCTCAGGACCCTAAAAACACATTAGATACAAAGTAGGACTAAATCAGAAACATTTAGAATTTTTTTAGGAAAGATGAAAATTTTCAAACTGCAGGGGTCACATGACCGTGTGACTCACATGGTTGAGAGACATGCCCGTGTCCCAGGCCGTGTGGACATTTGAAGTAGGGACACAACCATGTCCTAGCTTGTGTCCGTGCTCGTGTTACTCACTGACTTGAGTCACAAGCCAAGCTACACGCCCTTGTACCAGGCCACGTACCCTTCAAAATGACCTCACACGCCCGTCTTCTAGGCCGTGTGCTAGGCCATGTAATAGCCTGACTTGCAACCCTTTGAAAGCTATAGGTGTAACACCCCTTACCTATAACGCCCCGTACCCGAGACCATTGCCGGAGTCGAACACGAGGTGTTAATGGACTTAATTCATTACTTAAACTGCTCATACAATTCATTTTAAAATTTCTAGACAAGCTGGCTAACTGCATCACAGTCGCTTTAAAAATCAAATCTCGAGTTCTGAAACTCAAAATCCAATTCCGTAAATTTTTCCTGAAACTAAACTCATATATCTATCTACTAATTTTTTTCTAGAATTTTTGGTTGGGCCAATTAGTACAGTTTATTAGTTAAAGACTCCCCTATTTCAGGGTTCAACTACTCTGACCTCTGTATATTACGAATCAGATATCTCCCTATACAGAGGTTCAATGACTATGCCGTTTGTCTATAATAAAACTAGACTCAATAATGAATCTGTACATATAAAGCATGACTTCTAATTATCTTTGTAAAATTTATGGTGAATTTCCAAAGTCAGAACAGGGGATCCAGAAATCTCTCTGGCCCTGTTTCACAAAAATTTAAACATCTCATAAAATATAGCTCATATACCTGTTTCGCTTCTTCCATATGAAAATAGACTCATCAAACTTCGATTCCATAACTTATTCATTATTTAATTCCATTTCTACTATTTTTAGTGATTTTTCAAATTCACATTACTACTGCTGTCTGAATCTATTTTATGGTAAATTTTACCTATTTCATGGTTTCCATGGATTAGCTAGTAATTTGACATACATAACACCAAATATGATCATGATTAGCCATTCCAATGGCTACTCATTACCAAGCATTTCCATACCACTCAATAACCATATTATAAGACCATATATACAAAATGATTATAATGTTATACATGCCATACTCAAAATATACAAGCCATTATGCCAAGATGCCATACTCAAAATGTGAGTGAGCCTCCGACCGTTCCCAATTTTCGAGCTGGCTTGTCAAAACTACAAGGAATGAAAAGGAGGGAGTAAGCATAAATGCTTAATAAGTTCACATGCAAATAGCAAGTAACATAACCATAAAAGCAAACATAAAACATCATTTGCATAATCATCACCAAGACATTCATATCACATTTTCATTCATCATTTTACCATATTGTTGTTATATCGATTTTTCAACCCGAGGGTTAAGTACATACCTGTTCAAAGTACCCATTTCACAACACTTAATAATACGTCCCTTTCATCTTGAGTATTCCTCCATTTCAGTAGAACTTTACCCGTTGAACACATCGGAATATAATTCAGATACATGGAAAGATTGCACATAAGTGCCACATATGTAGCCAAGCTACCATGTAACCCGCCCATAAGTGAACTCGGACTCAACTCAATGAGCTCGGGCGTTCGCATCCATAAGTGAACTAGGACTCAACTCAACGAGCTCGGATGCCTAGATACATCTCTCGAACTCGGGCTCAACTCAACGAGTTCGGACATTCGCATCCATAAGTGAACTCGGACTCAACTCAACGAGTTCGGATGCTCAACCATCCTAATGACATGTCACTTGTATCCTAATCTATTCCTAAGGTTCAAACGGGCTTTTTTTCCTCGATCTCACATCTTTGCCGTCTTCCACGGAATATCGGAACCGATACTCGGTGATAGTTCATACTCATCCAGTAATTCACATAATTACATATTATTCAACAATAACCACAAAGCATAATATTTCATGATAATAATCAGCATCATATCATATAAGCAACATTAAATTGCTTAAAATGACAATTATGTTACTACATTTACACATGAACTTACCTCGTATGCGAAAATGGCTACTTTTACCATTTCGTCCACAACATGGTATTTTCCCCCTTTTAGCCCGAATTTCAGTTTTCCTTGCTCTATCATTTAAAATATAGTCTAATTAGGACTCACATTATTCAAATTGACCAAAAATCATATTTTGGAAAAATTACAATTTTGCCCCTAAACTTTTGCATATTTACACTTTTTCCCCAAAGCTCGTAAATTAAACTTTAGCCTATTTTCTTATGTTTTATGACATGCTGATAATTTTTCCCTTCTATGGCAACATCAAATTCTCACTCTAACATGTACTTATGACTATTAAGTATTTTTACCGATTAAGCCCTTTTGCTCGTTTTCACTTAAAACCGAGTAGCACAAGTTGTCTAACATAATTTAAAACCTCATATTCTATCATAAAACACCAAAATACACAAATTTCACCTATGGGTATTTTTCCAAATATAAACCCTAGGTTAAATTATTGCTAGCATAAGCTAAATCGAGCTACCGGGACTCCAAAAACGTAAAAATCATTAAAAACGAGGCTAAAACGGACTTACAATCGAGCTTGGAAGCTTGAAAAACCCTAGCCATGGTTTCTCCTTGCTATATTTGGCCATGGGGTTGAATATGAGCAAAATTGGCTTTTAATTTTGTATTTTAATTCATTTTACCCCTAAATGACCAAAATGCCCTTACTACTAAACTTTCCAAAAATTCCATCCATGTCCAATTTTTGTCCATAGAATTAGAAATTGGTAAAATTGCTATTTAAGACCTCCTAATTAATATTTCAAAACAATTTCATACTAGAAACTTCTAGAATGCAAGTTTTGCAAATTATTCGATTTAGTCCCTAATTTCAATTTAAGCACTTTATGCATAAAATTTCTTCATGAAATTTTCACACAATCATGCAATCATATCATAAACCTTAAAATAATCATAAAATAATCATTTCTATCTCGGATTTTGTGGTCACAAAACCACTATTCCGACTAGGCCCAAAATCAGGATATTACATTACCCATATTCAATGCCGGAATAGGGTATAAGGCATTACCGGACTTAAGCACAAGGAAACATGCATTTTCGAGCCGTAAATTTTCATCCAAATTAATTTTTTTTGCATTTAATCATAAAGTCCTTAATACTAGCCTACGAGGCCCAAAACGTATTTTGGAAGTGGTTCGAGACTAAACCAAGAACTTTAGAAAATTTTACAATACTTAGCAAATTTTTACCCTAAACAGGAGTCATACGCCCGTGTGGATTTCGGACACGCCCGTGTGGGCAAGCCTTGTGGTCACACACGCCTATGTCCCAAACCCATGTAACTCTTTGTTTGTCACCCAAGAACAAATTGAAGACACACGGCCAACTCACACGCTCGTGTTCTAGACCGTGTGAAATATTTAAATTTTATGATTTTTCATAAAATAGGTGCAGACTTTACACGCTCAGGACACATGCCCGTGCCTGAGGCCGTGTCATCCACACGGCTAAGACACACGCCTATGTCTCTACCCGTGTACTCAATTCTGAGCACTCTATTTCTCAAAATTAAGGTGCAGGGGACACATGACCTAAACACATGCCCGTGGGACAAGCTGTATGTCACACACGGCCTAGACACATGCCCGTATTTCTACCCGTGTGGACAAAAATAAGGCTATTTACCAAGCCATTTTGCCACCCTTTGTTGCACACACCTACACAACACAACATAACACCAATCCAAACTTTTACATACAACCAAATTAGCCACAACCAAGACATCAACACATCATTCACATGCTACCATCTATCATGCACAAACATCATATACTTATCAACTCAATCAAGTAAATTCCCATGTCCATGAAAGACATCATCATATAAATTACTTATACCAATAGTAGCCATTTCAAATGGCCTTATACAAGACAATTTTTCAACCAATATAAGCCAACACATTTGGCCAAATAAATTATGACACATAAAAAAATAACCAAGTCCCCTATACATGCCATAACTCAAAATGTTGAAATCATTGGTACCAAAATAATTGTTGATAGTGTGAGTGGATCTCTGATGATCTCCGATCCCCGAGCTAGCTCGGTGACACTATAAGACAAGGGAAAGGAAGGGAGTAAGCTATAAAGCTTAGTAAGTTCCTATACAAATAATAAGCATCATAACTGCACATTTAACATGCAATTAACATGATGAAAATTAGCATGAATGTTATTAAAATCTTATAATCATAACCTACTCAATCACAACCCTACCAAGGGTTCATTACATATCGAGCTTATTACGAAGGAGTTTTACGTATATACCGGTACCAACTCGCAACATAATCATATCTTTTCACAACTTTGACATTCCCGTTGAACACTCAGAATACTAACGGATACTCGAAAATCTTGCACATAAGTGCCATATATGTAGCCAAAGCTACCTCACATCTCATAATACATAAATGCTCGTTTTCAAGCTATTCACGGGCCTGCTGACACAAGCTGTCAATTAGGACGTAGCTACACAGTGCTGCTCACACAAGCTGTCAGGTATCCACAACTTATGCCGGACTACCCAGCCACTAGTAGGACGTATGAGACTAGCACCCGGATCACATAAACACATGGGGTCCTAGTGACATGTCACTCGTATCCTATTCTATTCCTAAGGCTTAACTGGGAATTCTCGTTTGCTGAAACTTTTTCAAATACGTCCAAAGAGTCAATCACAAATCATACAATATCAAAGCATTTAAAATATAAATATAACAATGCATTGTTTACATACGAACTTACCTTGGTACAAAAATAGTAGAATTTGACCTAATAGTCAAACACTTTGTTTTTCATCCGATCTAGGTCTAAACCTCATTTTTCTTGATCTATAATGACAAATTTAACTCATTTAATACTCACATTGTTCAATTCAGTCCAAAAACTATATTATGGAAAAATTACATTTTCCCCCTAATGTTTTACATTTTTACAATTTAGTCCCTAGGCTCGTTAATTGAAATGTATTCAATTTCTTCAAAACCCAAGCCTACCAAACCATTTTTATACTCATACCAGCCAACATTTTTCATTTAATCACGCTTTTACTACTCATTTTAGTAACTTTTACAAATAGGCCCTTTTTGACATTTTCATCAAAAATCACCTAGTAATTGTTGTTTATCTTAAATTAGTGGTAGATATAGATAGATCGAGTTACAACGACTTCAAAAATGTAAAGAGCATTAAAAACGGGCCAAGAACAGACTTACAATCAATCTTGGAAGATGAACAAACCCTAGCTATGTATTTTTAGGGATATTTGGCCATGGGAGAGAAGATGGACAAAGATTTTAGCTTGATTTTTCTTTTTAATTCATTAAATTACAAATGACCAAAATGTCTTTTTCTTAAAACGCTAAAATTTCTCTTAATTCTTGTCCATTTTTGTCCAGTAACTTAAGTAATGGTCTAATTACCATCTAAGGACCTCTAATTTAAAATTTATAACAATTAGACACCTCTAACATTAGAACCCAAGTTTTGCAGTTTTTGCAATTTAGTCCTTTTTGCTAAATTGAGTGCTCAAACGTCAAAATTTTCGAATGAAATTTTCATAGAATCATTCCATAAAACTGTAGACCATAAAAATATAAGAAAAATAAATTTTTCTGCATCCAATTTGTGGTCCTAAAACCACTGTTCCGACTAGACCTAAAAACAGGTTGTTACAATGGAGGACACATGGTTGTGTTGCCAGGCCATGTGTCACACACGGTTGAGACAAACGGCCGTGTCTCTACCAGTATGCATAAAAAATAGGCCATTTTCAAGTCATTTTTCACACTCATTCATGCATGTACCTATAATCACTTTTGCACAATTAAACAAGCCATCAAAATGCATCAAGACCATACATAACCAAGCTAGCCAAATATGGTTCATTTGCACACAACCAATATGCCCAAAGGGTACGTCAATCTCAACTCCTAAACATGTATAACCATATGCTCAAATTTGCCAAAAATGTTCACTAACTTCAAACTAAGTTTACATCAAAACACACCATTTAATTTACCTATAAATAACACACCAAATGGTACAAAACATGTTATTCAACAACTAGCACCAATATCCATATAGGTCATTTATAACAAATGTACCAAATCACCACACCATATTAGATTCATGCCATATCTAGTTCAAAACCTTTCCAAAGCATACCATATCTTGACCATGTTGAGGTAAATTCATCATATATCACTTTGGCCATTCAAACATGCTTTAACACATTATCAAATTAACATATATCAATAAGGTACCAAATGTACCAAGGCTATATCACCCAAAATGACATTGACATGCCAAACACATCAACTAACATTCAACTAATCCTCAATCATAAGTTCACCTATACATGCCATTATAACCTTAGCCAAGACATCAAAATCTATCGATATAATCATTGGTGTAACACCCCAAACCCGGCCTAGACTTTACGGTCGAATCTAGAGGTGTCACAAAGAATGGGTTATATTAACGAAGTTTATAAGACAAAAACCTTTCTAGTTTTTCAACTCTTGTCTGTTTATAACCATTGTCAAAAAGTTTAATCAATTAATCATTTTGTCTTAAAACATGTTAAATAGCGAAAGCTTACGAAATCTGTTATATTTCAAGAAAGTAGATTGTATTTTAGAAAACCTTTGTTTTAGTAAAAATTGTATTTTTAACTAGTTGTCCAAACAAAATATTAAACAAAAACCAAATCCTAAAAATTTAATCAACAGTTTGGAGAGTCCAATTAATACAAAACTCTTGAAAATATCCTTTAAGTAAATAAAACCTTTATTTAAACTCGGTTCATAAACTAGTGGTCACCGCAAGACTCTGCCGCACCGATCCATCTAAGCCTGTGGATTACCTGAACAGAACAAACAAACAGAGATGAGTTTACATAAACATAGTGTGTAACCCAACAGAAGTAGACTTGCAAACATGCAAAAACTCACATACAATCAGATACAGGTTCGGCTCATGCCTATTTCAAATCCAGATAACAGAGTCAGATATACAGATCAGATAATCAAAATCCTACCCCCCATCCTCTACACACCAACTCCAGCCATCCCATCACACCATGTGGGGTTAAAAACACCCACCCAACCGTACACACCATATCGTGCCATTATGACACATATTAGATAATGTGCAGCCAAGCTGCCAGAATATAGGCGATGATCACCATATAGAAACCGTCTTCCACATATACAAAACCCACCCTAGAACAGATACAGAAAACAAATACATAAATAGCAGATTAAACATGCTCGACATGTTTATATACATATAACGGAATAATCAAACATGCTTAGCATTATCATACTCAAAACAGAATATTAGACTATTAGATCTACAATTTCAGAGTTTGGTTAGCCCTTACCAACCCTACAGTAGGCCTACAATTGATCGAAATGACCCATGCGACTCTAGGGAAAATTTCAGAAATATAGGCCTATAACATCCCAAATCAGGGCCTAGACGGAATAGTGGTTTTGGGACCACAAATCCGACATCAGAATTTTTATTTTATAATTCCTGTGACGCTTAGAATATGAGACTGTGCATGTGTTAAAATTTCATGAAGGAATTCTTTGAGTAAGTGCCTAATTAGAAAATTAGGGACTAAATTGAATAAATTGTAAAACTTGGATTCTAGAAGAAATTTACATGAAGTTTCTTTAGATTATAAAATAGAAGGTCTTAAGGAGAAATTTTTTGAATTTCTAAGTTTTTGGACAAAAATAGGCTTGCATGGATGAAATTTCAAAGAAAGGGGTTAAGGGCATTTTGGTCATTTGGCATATTAATGAAATAAAATGGGAAAAAAGAAAGAAAAAATAGCCATTCTTCTCCCTTGTCTAGCCGAAATTCCTAAGCCACCATAGCTAGGGTTTCCAAGCTTTTCAAGCTCATTAGTAAGTGCTCCCAAACCCCGTTTTTAATGTTCTTTGTAATTTTGAGATCCCGATAGCTTACTCTCTCCATTTCTACTCATATTTCATGCTAGGATTCATGTTTAAAAATTTACCCATGCATGAGTTACTTGTATTTTGATGTTTTATGTAGGAAAATGAAAGTTTGAAGTGTGTTCATAAAAAACCCCTAAAGGGACCTTTTTGCAAAATTTGTAAAATGTGTGGTAGAAATGTGAAAGTAATGGAAACTGTGGGCTACCATAAGAGGGAAAAGTGTTCGGCTAGGCTTGAGTAAGGTATAAATTGCATGCGTTTCATTATACGAGCCTAGGGACTAAATCGTATAAATGTGAAAGGTTAGGGGCAAAATAGTCATTTGGACCTAGAGTGGAATTTAGACCTAAAATGTATAATGTGGAGTGTTAATGATCTATTTTTATTGTTATAGACCCCGAGGAACAAATTTCGGAGGTCGATCGAGGAAAATAAAAGGTTTCAGAATAACCAAAACACAACTCCGAAACGAATACCAGGTAAGTTCGGATCACTTAAAGTAAACACTCAATGTACCTAATTATATGATTTATGAATGCATGATGATTTCATTTATTAATAACATGAATTTCTGTAATATCCCGAATTAGGGCCTAATCGAAATAGTAGTTTCGTGACCACAAATCCAAGATAGAAGTAATTATTTTATAATTATTTTGATGTTTATGATATGATTGTATGATTGTTTGAAAATTTCGTGATGAAATCCTATGCCTAAAGTGCTTAAATTGAAATTAGGGACTAATCGAATAATTTGCAAAACTTGCATTCTAGGAGTTTTTAGTATGAAATTGTTTTGGAATATTAATGAGGAGGTCTTAAATAGCAATTTGACCAATTTCTAAGTCTATGGACAAAAATTGGACATGGATGGAATTTTTGGAAAGTTTAGTAGTAAGGGCATTTTGGTCATTTAGTTATTAAAATGAATTAAAAACAAAATTAAAAGCCAATTTTTGTCCATATTCTTCATTAGGCCAAAATTTCAAGGGTTCTCCATGGTTAGGGTTTGTTTCAACCTTTCAAGCTCCATAGTAAGTGTTTCCAAGCCCCGTTTTTAATGTTCTTTACGTTTTTATAATCCCAGTAGCTCGATTAAGCTTATGCTAGCAATAATTCAACCTAGCGTTCATATTCGGAAAAATACCCATAGGTGAAATTTGTGTATTTTGGTGTTTTATGATAGAATATGAGGTTTTAAATTATGTTAGACAACTTGTACTGCTCGGTTTTAAGCGAAAATGAGTAAAAGAGCTTAATCGGTAAAAATACCTAATAGTCATAAGTACATGTTAGAGTGTGAAGTTGATGTTGCCATAGAAGGGAAAAATGATCAGCATGTCATAAAACATAAGAATAAGGGATAAAGTTTAATTCCCGAGCCTAGCGGTAAAAGTGTAATTATGCAAAAGTTTAGGGGCAAAAATGTAATTTTTCCAAAGTTTGTATTAAATGTTGTTTTGATGAATGTATGTATTAAATAAGATTAATTTGGCATTATAGATCAAGAGAAACGAGATGCAAGTTGCGATCGAAGGGAAATCAAAGCATACGAAGAATAGGCTCAATTGCTAATAATTTTGTACCGAGGTAAGTTCATGTGTAAATGTAGTAACATAATTGTCATTTTAAGAAATTTAATGTTGTTTATATGATATGATGCTGATTATTATCAAAAATATTTTGCTTTGTGGTTATTGTTGAATAATATGTAATTATGTGAATTACTTGATGAGTATGAACTATCACCGAAGTATCGATTTCGATATTCTGTGAAAGATGGCAAAGATGTGTGATCGAGGAAAATGCCCGTTTGAACCTTGGGAATAGATTAGAATACAAGTGACATGTCACTAGGATGGTTGAGTTCCGAACTCGTTGAGTTGAGTCCGAGTTCGTGAGATGTAACGAGGCATCCAAGCTCGTTGAGTTGAGTCCGAATTCACTTATGGATGCGAACGCCCGAGCTCGTTGAGTTGAGTCCGAGTTCACTTATGGGCGGGTTACATGGTAGCTTGGCTACATAAGTTCCGCAGGCTATAAGTTTGTCTAGCTGCGGGTATGGCTCTTATGTTCATGAGATCCGCGTATTCGAATTATATTCCGATGTGTTCAACGGGTGAATCTTACATGAATAAGAAGGCCTAAAACGAAGGTGACATGTTGGTAAGTGTGGTAAATGAGAAAATTTGACAGGTATGTGCTTAAACCCTCAGGTTGAAAACTTGGTATGATGAAATCGTAGGAAGATATTAAATGTAAATGAAACATGAATGTCTTGGTGTTGTTTATGCAAATGATGTTTTATGTGAGATTGTGTGATTATGTGTAACACCCCGAACCCGAGACCGACACCGGAGTCGGACACGAGATGTTAACAAACTCTGAAAAATTTTCCAGACACTGCCCAGTCTGAGTACTAGTTGCTTCAAAAATCATATCTTGAGTTTCACAACTCGAAAATCAGTTTTGTGATTTTTCCCTGAAACCAGACTCATGTCCCCACCTATGTATTTTTTTCTAGAATTTTTGGTCGGGCCAATTAGTACAGTTTATTAGTCAAAGTCTCCCATGTTACAGGAGTCGACTACACTGACCTTTTTCCATTACGACTTGGATATCTCTCTCCACAGAGCTTCAATACTGATGCCGTTTGTTTCTCGAAATCTCTTCGATGTCTGTTGAAGAGACCTTCCCGAGGACCTTTTACGAAACTCTCCAGTTCCCTCATCAACTCTTTGCTTTTCTTTTCTAAGCTCTTCGGCTTTACAAGCTCGTTCAACAAGTACCACGAACTCTCGTATTTCAAGAACGCCAACGAACATCTTTATATCTTCATTCAGCCCATCCTCGAAGCGTTTACACATAATAGCTTCGGACGAAACACATTCCCGAGCGTATTTGCTAAGTCTAACAAATTTTCGCTCGTAATCAGTAACCGACATGGAGCCTTGCTTAAGCTCAAGAAATTCCTTCCGTTTTTGATCAACAAATCTCTGACTGATATACTTTTTCCGAAACTCAGTTTGGAAAAACTCCCAAGTTACTTGCTCTCGGGGCACAATAGAAGTCAGAGTACTCCACCAATAGTAGGCAGAATCACGTAGCAAGGAGATAGCACACTTTAGGCATTCATCGGGTGTACAAGATAGCTCATCGAGTACCCGGATAGTGTTGTCCAGCCAAAATTCAGCTTGCTCGGCATCATCGCTATCCATAGCCTTAAATTCAGTAGCCCCATGTTTTCGGATTCTGCCAACTGGGGGCTTATTTGACCTTATTTGGTCCGTTACCGGTGGTATTGTAGGTGCGGGGGTAGTATTTTTCGGGAATGGAGGTTGTGGAACAGCCATATTAGTTCGAATGTATTGGTTAAACCAATCATTCATCACGCTATAGAATGCTTGTCTAGCTTCATCATTCGGATTACTAGCATTAGGTTGAGAGTCCGCCGGCACTGTCCCTTGTGCGGGAGCAGGCGCTACACTCTCAAGATCATCAGCTACCTCTCGGTCACGATCGGGATCCATTACTATAAATAAACACATTTACGATGGTCAGAAATCACCACACTATCAAGTAATCACATAAAATGGCATGTATAGCTAGACCCAAAACATTACGGTAGTCCTAGAATCGACTAAACCGTAGCTCTGATACCAATAAAAATGTAACACCCCGAACCCGAGACCAACACCGGAGTCGGACACGAGATGTTAACAAACTTTGAAAAATTTTCCAGACACTGCCCAGTCTGAGTACTAGTCGCTTCAAAAATCATATCTTGAGTTTCACAACTCGAAAATCAGTTTTGTGATTTTTCCCTGAAACTAGACTCATGTCCCCACCTATGTATTTTTTTCTAGAATTTTTGGTCGGGCCAATTAGTACAGTTTATTAGTCAAAGTCTCCCATGTTACAGGAGTCGACTACACTGACCTTTTCCCATTACGACTTGGATATCTCTCTGCACAGAGCTTCAATACTGATGCCGTTTGTTTCTATGGAAACTAGACTCAGAGAGGAATCCACACATATATGGTATGACCCCTAATTATCTCTGGTCAATTTAGATTGAATTTCCAAAGTCGGAACAGGGAATCCAGAAACTGTTCTGGCCCTGTTCCACAAGAACCCGAATATCTCTTACTGTACTGTTCCTATGATTGTTTCGTTACTTCCATAAGAAAGTAGATTCATCAAGGTTCGATTACATAATTTATTCACTATTTAATTCCACTCCTACGAATTCTTGTGATTTTTCCAATCCACACCACTGCTGCTATCAGCTTCTGTTTTCAAAGTAAACCTTACCTAATTTGGGGTTTCATGGACCAACTAGGGCCTTGTCATACATAAGCCCACATATGATCATACTTAGCCATTCCAGTGGCTGATCATTTGCTCAACACTTCCATTCCAACTATAGTTACATCATGAAACCATCTATACATTCATAAACACGAATGGTCTAATGCCATACTCCACTTCTACAAGCCATTTTCGCATGGCTGTACACTTATACATTTCATAAAGTACTCGAAAAACAACAATGGGTAGTCCTATACATGCCATATCAAGATTCAACCAAAATAGTACCCAAAAGAGCCTTTGATAGTGTGGGCGACTTCGACTTCAAGATCCCGAGTCCGATAGCTGGAGAACCAAAAATCTATAAAACAGAGGAGCAATGTAACGAGTAAGCAATTTATGCTTAGTAAGTTTGAGCAAGGAATTCCAGCATAAACAAAGAATATCACACATTTAGCTAAACGGAATATTTCATAATACGCAATTTATCGATATTAAACTTGCTTCACAACAATAACAACCCTTATGCACATACACAATAGACTAACTTAGCCGAAGGCCGATAGCTCGTTTATCAACTGAGCGAACATTTATTTGTAAGGGCTCGATTAAATTCAACACATACGTAACATATCCCCATATTGGGATGTTTTTCGAGTATTCGCTGGAATTTTACAGCAAGCTCATTCATTTCCAAATCACGTACCTTCGGAATTTAACCGGATATAGCTCCTCGTTCAAGTGCCTTCGGGACATAGCCCGGTTTTAGTAACTCACACAATGCCTTCGGGACATAACCCGGATTTAACAACTCGCACGAATGCCTTCGGGACTTAACCCGGATTTAATAACTCGCACGAATGCCTTCGGGACTTAACCCGGATTTAATAACTCGCACAAATGCCTTCGGGACTTAACCCGGATTTAGTATCTCGCACAATGGCCTTCGGATCTTAGTCCGGATATATTCACTTAGCACAAAGCCTTCGGGACTTAGCCCGGACAGCATTCAATTAATCATGCACATTCACATTTCATTTTCATTTGCGAAACTCAAACACAAGACACATATCGCCCTTGCACATTCGGCTCAATAGCCACACATAGAGCATGATTTAATCACATTGTAATTTAAGCTCTCTTACTCAAGAACTTACCTCGGGTGTTGTCGAACGATTCCGCTAGCTATTCAACCACTTTTTCCTTCCCTTTATCGGTTTTATTTCCCCTTTGCTCTTGAGCTTAATCAAACAAATAAATTGGTTTCATCATTTAGGCATCAAAAGATGAACACAAGGCACTTAGCCCATATTTATACATTAGACATTAAAGTCTCATACATGCAAAAATCATGCATCAACACAACATATTAGATAATTTCTTTCCCCTTGGCCGAATATGCATGTCCATTTTTGGGGTCGATTTCAACACTTAATACTCACATATACACACTAGTAAAGCATCCTCCCCCTTTTCATCAATTTAACACATGCATTGCTCATTAACATGCAAAGTTACATTCGGCCTTAGCACACATCTTGCTAGCCGATTCTTCTCCATTTAGCAACCAATGCACATATGTGCTCACACAAAAATGCTAAAAAGGAGGTTCAAGAATCATCAAGCCATCATCACATGCATCATTAACAAGCTTCATATTTTGCATGCAATGGCATTAACACAACCTCCACCTAGGCCGAATCTTAACTCATCCTCATGCCTCATCACCACAACATCAAACATCAACCAAGAATGATGCATCCATGGTCAAGTGCCATTTCCATCACATAGCAAGATTTAGACCATGGGTTAGGTAGAACTCAAGCTAACAACTAAAACATGCATGCCTCTCATGGAACATCATCAAACATACCTTAGCCTAGCTACATGCATGGCTGAATCTCTTCACCTTTCTTCTTCTTTCCTCCTTAAAATTTTTGGCCAAGGATGAACCAAAGGATGAGAAAATTTTTCTTTGTTTTTCTTTCTAGTTTTGGCAAGCATGAAGATGAGAAAAGGATGAACAAAATTCCCCCTTTCTCTTCTTTAGCTCACGGCAATGGGGGGGGACAAACACTACACACACATTTTTTTTTCTTTTGTTTTCCATTTCTTTATTACCCATACTCCTTATTTTATTCTTCCATTAACAAAACATGTTTCATGACATGTTTTGCCCATCATTCCTTGTCATGGCCGGCCACTACTCATTAGGGGGGGAAATTTGACATGCAAGTCCCCCCTTTGTCCACATGCACTAATAGGTCCTCACACATTGACCTATCACATTTTTGAATTTTCTCACATAAGTCCTATTGACTAAATTCACATGCAATCAACCAAATCGAAGCTTGAAATTTTCACACATTCATAATTACATATTCGACACAATAAGTATCACATTCAAACATTTCGGTGACTCGGTTTAGCGGTCCCGAAACCACTTCCCGACTAGGGTCAACTTTGGGCTGTCACAACTCTCCCCCACTTAAAAAATTTTCGTCCCCGAAAATCTTACCGGTAAATAGGTTTGGGTATCGTTCTTTCATCGAGCTCTCGGTCTCCCAAGTAGCTTCCTCGATCCCGTGTTTGAGCCATAACACCTTTACTAGCGGAACTCTTTTGTTTCGCAACTCCTTCACTTCACGAGCTAGGATACGCATCGGTTCTTCTTCATAGCTCATGTCGACTTGAATTTCAACCTCCGATGGGCTAATTATGTGCGATGGATCAGATCGATAGCGTCGAAGCATCGAAACATGAAAGACGTCATGAATCTTTTCAAGCTCCGGGGGCAAAATCAATCTATACGCAACCGGACCAACTCGTTCGGAGATTTTGTACGGCCCAATGAATCTTGGGCTCAACTTGCCCTTACGGCCGAACCTGAGTATCTTTTTCCAAGGTGAAACCTTAAGGAACACTTTGTCTCCCACCTGATACTCGATGTCTTTTCGTTTCAAATCTGCGTACGATTTCTGACGATCCGTGGCTACCTTCAGACTTTCACGGATTACCTTTACTTTCTGTTCAGCATCTCTAATCAAATCAACTCCGAAAATTTTGCTTTCACCGAGCTCAGTCCAAAACAATGGTGTACGGCATTTACGACCGTACAAAGCCTCGTAAGGTGCCATCTTAATACTTGATTGAAAATTATTGTTGTAAGCGAATTCAACCAAAGGTAAATACCGTTCCCATGAACTACTGAACTCGAGGATGCAACATCTCAACATATCCTCAAGTATCTGAATTATCCTCTCGGATTGACCATCGGTTTGGGGGTGAAAAGCAGTGCTAAAATGCAGCTTGGTACCCAGAGCTTCTTGCAATTTCTTCCAAAATCGTGAGGTGAATCTCGGATCTCTATCCGACACGATAGAAATAGGTACCCCGTGTAATCTCACAATTTGATAAACGTGCAATTCAGCTAGTTTATCCAATGAAAAATCCGTACGTACGGGGATGAAATGAGCCGACTTAGTCAGTCTATCAACAATAACCCATATCGCATCCTTCTTACTTGCTGACAAAGGCAGTCCGGACACAAAGTCCATTGTGACTCGATCCCATTTCCACTCGGGTATCATGATCGGCTGGAGTAATCCTGAAGGCACTTGATGTTCCGCTTTCACTTGTTGACATATTAAACATCTCGAAACAAAGTCAGAGATGTCCCGTTTCATACCATGCCACCAAAATTGACGTTTCAAATCGTTGTACATTTTCGTACTCCCCGGGTGAATTGACATTCGGCTACAATGGGCTTCGTTCAGAATCATCGAAATGAGTTCCGAATTCCTTGGAACACACAAACGATTTCTGAACCTCAAACAATCATCATCATCAATTTGAAACTCCGATTCCTCGTTCGGAAAACACTTAGCCCGTTTTGCAACCAATTCATCATCGACTTTCTGAGCTTCACGAATTTGGTGAGTCAATAATGGTTTAGCTTTTAATTCAGCTACTAACACACTGTCTGGTAGAACAGACAAATGCACGTTCATCGCTCGTAAAGCAAACAATGACTTCTGGCTTAAGGCGTCCGCAACCACGTTAGCCTTTCCCGGGTGGTAATCAATGACAAGCTCGTAATCTTTCAACAACTCAAGCCAACGTCTTTGTCGCAGATTCAAGTCTCGTTGAGTCATCAAATATTTGAGACTTTTGTGATCCAAAAATACATGGCACTTCTCACCAAACAGATAATGTCGCCATATTTTTAAAGCAAACACGATGGCAGCTAGTTCGAGATCATGGGTCGGATAATTCCTCTCGTGAGGCTTCAATTGTCTCGACGCATAGGCCACGACTCGACCTTCTTGCATCAATACGCAACCCAACCCAAGTAGGGATGCGTCACTATAAATGACAAACTCTTTACCTGATTCGGGTTGCACCAAAATTGGAGCTTCAGTCAAATGAGTTTTCAGTTGGTTGAAACTTTTCTGACATTTCTCCGTCCACTCGAACTTAACATCCTTTTGAAGTAGCTTCGTCATTGGTGTGGCTATCATCGAGAAACCTTTCACAAATCGTCGGTAATAACCGGCGAGCCCCAAAAAGCTCCGAACTTCAGTAATATTTCTCGGAGGTTTCCAGTCAAGTATGGCTGAAATTTTGTTCGGGTCAACTCGAATACCCGACGCGGATACCACATGACCCAAGAAGCTAACCTCTCTTAACCAGAACTCACACTTACTGAACTTAGCATATAACTGCTTATCCCGCAAAATTTGCAGCACTAGCCTCAGATGCTCAGCATGTTCGGTCTCATCTCTTGAATAGACCAAAATGTCATCAATGAACACAACTACGAACTGATCCAAATACGGTCTGAAGATCCGATTCATCAAATCCATAAATACCGCAGGGGCATTAGTGAGCCCAAACGGCATCACTAAGAATTCGTAGTGACCATATCTCGTTCTGAAGGCAGTTTTGGGAATATCTGGATCTCGAATTCGCAACTGATAATAGCCCGATCTCAAATCTATTTTTGAGAACACTGAGGCTCCCTTCAGTTGGTCGAACAAATCATCGATGCGCGGCAACGGATATTTGTTCTTTATCGTCACTTTATTCAGCTGACGATAGTCAATGCACAACCTCATGGTTCCGTCCTTCTTTTTCACGAACAATACTGGTGCACCCCAAGGTGAGAAACTTGGTCGAGCGAAACCTCTATCCGTCAGTTCTTGCAACTGAGATTTCAACTCCTTTAACTCAGTTGGTGCCATACGATACGGAGCTATCGAAATCGGCGTAGTCCCAGGTACAAGCTCAATACCAAACTCTACCTCCCGAACAGGTGGTAAACCCGGTAATTCTTCCGGAAAAACATCCGGGTATTCACAAACCACCGGCACAGATTCGGGTTTCTTTTCTAATTCTTTGTCATCAAGCACATATGCAAGGTATGCTTCGCACCCTTTTCTTACATATTTCTGTGCCAACATTGCTGATATTACAGCTGGCATCCCCTCCAAGTCCGCAGACTCAATTCGGACTACTTCGTTATTTGCACACCTCAAATCAATAGTCTTGCTCTTGCAATTCACAATCGCATCATGCGCGGTCAACCAATCCAACCCAAGGATAACATCAAATTCATCAAACGGCAAAAGCATCAAGTCCGCTGGAAAACAGGAACCTCGAATTTCTAGGGGACATTTCTTACACACTTTGTCGACAAGCACGTAACGACCCAAGGGATTTGACACCCGAATTACGAACTCAATAGACTCAATAGGTAAAGTCTTACTGGATGCTAAGGTTTCACATATGTAAGAATGAGTAGAACCGGGGTCAATCAAAGTAATTACATTAGTATCAAAGAGGGTGAATGTACCGGTAATAACATCAGGCGAAGAAGCATCCTCGCGGGCACGTATAGCATAAGCTCTAGCAGGCGCACGGGCTTCGGATCTGGTTATATCATCTCTAGATCCTCTCTGACCACCACCAGCATTGCCCATATTTCCAGATGGTCTACCTCGAGCAGTGGTAGCACCCGGTCTCCCACTCTGATTTGCATTCTGTCCCGACAACCTCGGGCAATCTTTAATGAAGTGGTCCACAGATCCGCATTTGTAACAGGAGCGGTCAGGAAATCTACAACTCCCCGAATGCCATTTACCGCAATATCGGCATTTCGTCCTGTCTCGACGTTCATTCCCAACACTGGCGACTGAAGTGCCTCGTGTACCCACAGGGGGTCGATCACGATCTCGTCCAAAAAGGCCCGAAGTGCCTCTAAACTGGCCCGCATCATCTCGAAATCTCTTCGATGTCTGTTGAAGAGACCTTCCCGAGGACCTTTTACGAAACTCTCCAGTTCCCTCATCAACTCTTTGCTTTTCTTTTCTAAGCTCTTCGGCTTTACAAGCTCGTTCAACAAGTACCACGAACTCTCGTATTTCAAGAACGCCAACGAACATCTTTATATCTTCATTCAGCCCATCCTCGAAGCGTTTACACATAATAGCTTCGGACGAAACACATTCCCGAGCGTATTTGCTAAGTCTAACAAATTTTCGCTCGTAATCAGTAACCGACATGGAGCCTTGCTTAAGCTCAAGAAATTCCTTCCGTTTTTGATCAACAAATCTCTGACTGATATACTTTTTCCGAAACTCAGTTTGGAAAAACTCCCAAGTTACTTGCTCTCGGGGCACAATAGAAGTCAGAGTACTCCACCAATAGTAGGCAGAATCACGTAGCAAGGAGATAGCACACTTTAGGCATTCATCGGGTGTACAAGATAGCTCATCGAGTACCCGGATAGTGTTGTCCAGCCAAAATTCAGCTTGCTCGGCATCATCGCTATCCATAGCCTTAAATTCAGTAGCCCCATGTTTTCGGATTCTGCCAACTGGGGGCTTATTTGACCTTATTTGGTCCGTTACCGGTGGTATTGTAGGTGCGGGGGTAGTATTTTTCGGGAATGGAGGTTGTGGAACAGCCATATTAGTTCGAATGTATTGGTTAAACCAATCATTCATCACGCTATAGAATGCTTGTCTAGCTTCATCATTCGGATTACTAGCATTAGGTTGAGAGTCCGCCGGCACTGTCCCTTGTGCGGGAGCAGGCGCTACACTCTCAAGATCATCAGCTACCTCTCGGTCACGATCGGGATCCATTACTATAAATAAACACATTTACGATGGTCAGAAATCACCACACTATCAAGTAATCACATAAAATGGCATGTATAGCTAGACCCAAACATTACGGTAGTCCTAGAATCGACTAAACCGTAGCTCTGATACCAATAAAAATGTAACACCCCGAACCCGAGACCAACACCGGAGTCGGACACGAGATGTTAACAAACTTGAAAAATTTCCAGACACTGCCCAGTCTGAGTACTAGTCGCTTCAAAAATCATATCTTGAGTTTCACAACTCAAAATCAGTTTTGTGATTTTTCCCTGAAACTAGACTCATGTCCCCACCTATGTATTTTTTTCTAGAATTTTTGGTCGGACCAATTAGTACAGTTTATTAGTCAAAGTCTCCCATGTTACAGGAGTCGACTACACTGACCTTTTCCCATTACGACTTGGATATCTCTCTACACAGAGCTTCAATACTGATGCCGTTTGTTTCTATGGAAACTAGACTCAGAGAGGAATCCACACGTATATGGTATGACCCCTAATTATCTCTGGTCAATTTAGATTGTATTTCCAAAGTCGGAACAGGGAATCCAGAAACTGTTCTGGCCCTGTTCCACAAGAACCCGAATATCTCTTACTGTACTGTTCCTATGATTGTTTCGTTACTTCCATAAGAAAGTAGATTCATCAAGGTTCGATTACATAATTTATTCACTATTTAATTCCACTCCTACGAATTCTTGTGATTTTTCCAATCCACACCACTGCTGCTATCAGCTTCTGTTTCAAAGTAAACCTTACCTAATTTGGGGTTTCATGGACCAACTAGGGCCTTGTCATACATAAGCCCACATATGATCATACTTAGCCATTCCAGTGGCTGATCATTTGCTCAACACTTCCATTCCAACTATAGTTACATCATGAAACCATCTATACATTCATAAACACGAATGGTCTAATGCCATACTCCACTTCTACAAGCCATTTTCGCATGGCTGTACACTTATACATTTCATAAAGTACTCGAAAAACAACAATGGGTAGTCCTATACATGCCATATCAAGATTCAACCAAAATAGTACCCAAAAGAGCCTTTGATAGTGTGGGCGACTTCGACTTCAAGATCCCGAGTCCGATAGCTGGAGAACCAAAAATCTATAAAACAGAGGAGCAATGTAACGAGTAAGCAATTTATGCTTAGTAAGTTTGAGCAAGGAATTCCAGCATAAACAAAGAATATCACACATTTAGCTAAACGGAATATTTCATAATACGCAATTTATCGATATTAAACTTGCTTCACAACAATAACAACCCTTATGCACATACACAATAGACTAACTTAGCCGAAGGCCGATAGCTCGTTTATCAACTGAGCGAACATTTATTTGTAAGGGCTCGATTAAATTCAACACATACGTAACATATCCCCATATTGGGATGTTTTTCGAGTATTCGCTGGAATTTTACAGCAAGCTCATTCATTTCCAAATCACGTACCTTCGGAATTTAACCGGATATAGCTCCTCGTTCAAGTACCTTCGGGACATAGCCCGGTTTTAGTAACTCACACAATGCCTTCGGGACATAACCCGGATTTAACAACTCGCACGAATGCCTTCGGGACTTAACCCGGATTTAATAACTCGCACGAATGCCTTCGGGACTTAACCCGGATTTAATAACTCGCACGAATGCCTTCGGGACTTAACCCGGATTTAGTATCTCGCACAAAGGCCTTCGGATCTTAGTCCGGATATATTCACTTAGCACAAAGCCTTCGGGACTTAGCCCGGACAGCATTCAATTAATCATGCACATTCACATTTCATTTTCATTTGCGAAACTCAAACACAAGACACATATCGTCCTTGCACATTCAGCTCAATAGCCACACATAGAGCATGATTTAATCACATTGTAATTTAAGCTCTCTTACTCAAGAACTTACCTCGGGTGTTGTCGAACGATTCCGCTAGCTATTCAACCACTTTTTCCTTCCCTTTATCGGTTTATTTCCCCTTTGCTCTTGAGCTTAATCAAACAATAAATTGATTTCATCATTTAGGCATCAAAAGATGAACACAAGGCACTTAGCCCATATTTATACATTAGACATTAAAGTCTCATACATGCAAAATCATGCATCAACACAACATATTAGCTAATTTCTTTCCCCTTGGCCGAATATGCATGTCCATTTTGGGGTCGATTTCAACACTTAATACACACATATACACACTAGTAAAGCATCCTCCCCCTTTTCATCAATTTAACACATGCATTGCTCATTAACATGCAAGTTACATTCGGCCTTAGCACACATCTTGCTAGCCGATTCTTCTCCATTTAGCAACCAATGCACATATGTGCTCACACAAAAATGCTAAAAAGGAGGTTCAAGAATCATCAAGCCATCATCACATGCATCATTAACAAGCTTCATATTTTGCATGCAATGGCATTAACACAACCTCCACCTAGGCCGAATCTTAACTCATCCTCATGCCTCATCACCACAACATCAAACATCAACCAAGAATGATGCATCCATGGTCAAGTGCCATTTCCATCACATAGCAAGATTTAGACCATGGGTTAGGTAGAACTCAAGCTAACAACTAAAACATGCATGCCTCTCATGGAACATCATCAAACATACCTTAGCCTAGCTACATGCATGGCCGAATCTCTTCACCTTTCTTCTTCTTTCCTCCTTAAAATTTTTGGCCAAGGATGAACCAAAGGATGAGAAAATTTTTCTTTGTTTTTCTTTCTAGTTTTGGCAAGCATGAAGATGAGAAAAGGATGAACAAAATTCCCCCTTTCTCTTCTTTAGCTCACGGCAATGGGGGGGACAAACACTACACACACATTTTTTTTTCTTTTGTTTTCCATTTCTTATTACCCATACTCCTTATTTATTCTTCCATTAACAAAACATGTTTCATGACATGTTTTGCCCATCATTCCTTGTCATGGCCGGCCACTACTCATTAGGGGGGGAAATTGACATGCAAGTCCCCCCTTTGTCCACATGCACTAATAGGTCCTCACACATTGACCTATCACATTTTTGAATTTTCTCACATAAGTCCTATTGAGTAAATTCACATGCAATCAACCAAATCGAAGCTTGAAATTTTCACACATTCATAATTACATATTCTACACAATAAGTATCACATTCAAACATTTCGGTGACTCGGTTTAGCGTCCCAAAACCACTTCCCGACTAGGGTCAACTTTGGGC